>NC_081406.1:110507282-110634782 GCF_030272615.1 Cryptomeria japonica
ATCATAGAAACTAACCAATAGGAAAGACGTGGATGTTGGCCCAAAATAGAGACTACATTTTGACAATTAATGAGTTTTAAAAAGAACCCCAAAACCTTAAGAAAACAACTTGAACTATAAGAAGAATAACCAAGGCAGGGACCAATAGAGAACCCTAAAGTAAAAGAAAGTTAAAGCAGCATCTAATTGAAGCTAAACTGGTTAAAAAAATAACTAATGTTGAATCGTAAACACAATCTCAAGGAAATAGAGATATAAATAAACCAACTTGACTTGTTTTTTATTAGTTATTGTATAGGTTTCTTTTTCTTTTTTAATACAAGTATAGGCTTCATCTTGTCTAGAATTTGAGACATCTGACTCACTCTTTTTTATGATGTAATATATTTTGATAATTATTATAGATACACATTTTAAACAAATAAATGTTGGAGTTATTTGTTCAACCACACAATCTCATTGATCTCCTCTAAGGGAAACACCTATCACAAATTGAGAGAAGAAGTCATGGTTAGTGCTATTCAAGATTGAGAGAAATGATCCAAAGAGGTTATCAATATTTAGATTAACTTATAAATAATTTGGATAAATTATAATGAAAATAATGAATACTTATACAATCATAATGATAAAACCCTAGATACAAACCGTAGGACAAGACTAAAGATAGCTTTGCAAGTTTTCACATTATAATTAATGAGACAACATGTGCTAAATAAAGAACAATATAATAAATGAAAAATGACTCCTATGTTTGTTTAAGTGAGTAAAGTAATAAAGGACCTAATTATATAATTAATTTAATAATATGCTAATTCCTTTAGCACCCCCATTAAGGTTATGTTACGGATAAGCTAAAGAGATAATAATGAATTCAAGCATGTAAGTATGAATGGGTCCTAAAAACTAGGCCCAATTGCATACCCATGTACAAACCAATGCAATCTCTCATAGGCAAAGAAAAGAAGAAAACCACTTGGAAAAAACTCCTCTCCAAATGAGAGAACAAAATAATTTTATAAGTGAAAGGAAAGAAGAACAATTCTATGTGACCCCTAAAGATTGTTTCTATCACAATAGTACAAGGAATATCCTCTCCCTGAGAGAGATAAAATGAGGATAAGAATCCTCATTAATAAGAAGTCTCTCTTGTGCTAATGATTAAATCTTGAAGAGTAAACACATTAGACTACCTATAAACAACATTTCTCCCTTTAGGAAAAAAGAGACCCACTAGAGATATAAGAAGCCACTCATATAAACTGGAATAAGTAAAAATATATATCTACATATTGTATGTCTCTAGAAACTACTCAAATATCACAATGCTTATGAAGTATAATGATGTCACAAACCAATCAATTATATGTCAAATCGATATTAAAGGTGACAATTTATGACTTTGCAAAAACTAATGTAGAACAAGCTTCATGGTTGATGAAGATAAGATGAAAACACTGATATGTGTATCAACAAAGAGAAGCTAAATATCCTCTAGAAAATCCCCCAGACCTACAATATGAGAGTCCTTAAACAAGGATGATATGTCTAGAAGATATGAATTCCAAGTAGATGTGTTAAAAGAAAAATGTTCATTTGAACTAGGCCCATCTGTGCATCAATGCCAAGGTCATCAAGAACAACAAAAGATGAATATTGTGTTAGCATCTCAATGTGATGAGTATGAACTAGAAGACAAGCCTCTAATCCATTGAAATATGCAAGACTGATGATACACTCAAGATCCTCAAAAATATCATTATCAAAGCATATATAATCTACATTTGCAAGGGGAATAAGACAATTTGCTGAAAGAGTCCTCTAAGAATGGATAGACATGAGGATCTCCATGCATCTCCCAATGTCTAGTACAAAGTGTGGGGGGTAAATCAAGATATGATATAGCCCATGTAGTCTCATGATTAGCACTAGACAAAAAATCTTCAATATGGTATCATAGCTCTAAATTTACTAAATTTCTATCCATTTTCTAAGAGATCTTGCATTGAGGAGAAAAAATGACTCATCTTGGAGAAAAATAATATGCAACAATGTTGTATATATGTAATAGATTAACATAATACATTATTACTATTTAATAGACTAATAGCCTTTTTCTCTAGGAAGAAAAAGAATGTGTGAAAATAGAAATACAAAAATAAAAAATCTCTATGTAGAACATGTCAATTGATTGAATATATAATTGAAACATTAATTATGATATAAATGAATGGACGCATGAAGCACACTACATATAGAAAACTTTTTAGAGGGTAGAAATGAAGGTGAAAGAAATTCGTATTCACCTTTGGAAATTCATCTACAAATAAACCTAATGCTAGCTATGGATTGGTAGGACACGCTTTTGAGGCAAATAACATGACAATTTATTTTGTCATTTACATTTTTGAGGCAACCTTAAATGTGGATGCCCTCTTTCTATCTCAAATAACGAACATCCATTATCATTTACACTAATAGATAATTTTTGTTTATATCCCATGCTATCAATAATTTTAAATTGTACAAATAAATATTTATTTTTAATCAGAATATTAAAATATTTTAATAAAATGATAGGTCAAGTATTAAGAATAATAAATATACACAAAAACAATGAATTACAATTTTAACAATAATCTTATAAAAAAAAAAAAAAAAAAATTTAATTAATCTATAAATACTGAAAATTCATAATATTTAGATGTAAAAAAAATCAATAAAAATAAAATATATATCTATATATTATTTGAACTTGACATGAAATTAAAATATCAATATTAACATAATAAAATGCATTATACTTCCTAAAACTTTATGATTTTTATTACCTTCAATATACATTAGATATCCATCAAAGACTTCTCTTTCCCTAGAAAGGTCTAGTTGAAGCGAATATTATATGGAAAATCCGTTCACGTAACGACGAATTTGGAATTTTGACATTGCAAATATTTCCCACTTTAAATTTCTACCATCCTCAACACGACACTTTGATGTTTTCTGCTTCACTCACTTTCTAATCAACTCTGTCTATTGGAAGAAAATGTAAAAGTTTCTTGCTGTTTTAGAAGCGTAATAAACACTGACTCTACTCAATCTATTAATTCAAGTTTTGAATCTATGAACAAACTTCTGAATACTATAATTGCTTGTTTGAAACGATAGAATACATTAAACATTGACTATTGACTATTGACTCTTGACTCATGACTCATGAAGCATTATTGAAAACGATATATTTAAATTGATAAACATTGACTCATGAAGTATTACTCAATCTATAAATTCAAGTTTTGAATCTATGAACAAACTTCTGAATACTATAATTGCTTGTTTGAAACAATAGAATACATTGAACATTGACTATTGACTATTGACTCTTGACTCATGACTCATGAAGCATTATTGAAAACGATATATTTAAATTGATAAACATTGACTCATGAAGTATTACTCAATCTATCAATTCAAGTTTTGAATCTGGACAAACTTCTGAATACTATAATAGCATGTTTGAAACGATAGAATACATTAAACATTGACTATTGACTACTGACTATTGACTCTTGACTCATGACTCATGAAACATTATTAAAAATGATATATTTAAATTGATAAACATTAGCTCATGACTCAAGAAGCACTACTCAATCTATCAATTCAAATTTTGAATCTGGACAAACTTTTGAATGGTATGATTGCCTATTTGAAACGATAGAATACAATAAACATTGACTCGTGACTCAATCTATCAATTCAAGTTTTGAACCTGGATGCTATTTTTACGTTTTGGAAACGATAGAATATTATTCGTCAAAGTTCTCTGCATATTTCCATAACTTAATTTCAACCTTCACGTGGACGGCAGTTTGACATGATCTCTAACTATTCGAATGAAATGAAGGAATTCCATTCCTTATTGAAAATATAATACAAATGCAGGTGCCTGCTTCACTCATTTCTTATCATCAAGATTTGGACACCACTCCAACTTCAATCGACTTCTCAATTGAAACGACAGAATGAGTTGGGACAAGACATCGTATTCAATTATTGATGGGACTAAAGTAAACACAATATGTGAAATAATTCAAACTAACACGTTTAGTGGACAAAGTGAAATTCCTAGATTTACAATCATTTTGGTTACAATTATTCAAAAATGTGTTTTGTTATATTTAAATTTATCTTAATTCATTTTTTTTTTCATGTAATTGGGAAGATTTATAATTAGATTATTTTTATTTCTTTAGGATATTGTTGAATATATATCTTATGTATTTAAAAGTTTATGGATCAATTAGGAAAATGTTAGTGATATGTTTCTTCATCTTAAACCAATAGATAGATTTATAGTTCTCAACTTAGGCGATCTTAGACTAATGTCATGTCCCCTTTTGAAAATAGTACTTAATATTTATAGTAAATATAGTTATCTAGAAATAGTAACTAGGACCTGTGGATAAAATAAGAAACATTTTCCTTCATGGTTAAATGATAAAAATCATATTTAATGTTGAATTAATAAATAAAATTTGAACTTTTTTGGAGTGAAAAATTGGAGTGGGAAATTAGAAAGCACATTTTGAAATGTTAAATGGCAAGTTGCAATTGGGAAAGTTGGGAGGTGAAAGACAAGTGGAGGAGTTATATTCTTGGAAATGCAAAGAATCTTCTTTCTTGATCTTGGGTTTTGTATATGCTTGTTCTCTATAGGGTTTTGGTAGCATTTTCTAATTCATTCACTTGAAATTTTACTAACTATTTGTTGTTCTTCAGAGACCATCAAAATTGTGGAGGAGACTAAACAACAAGATTATGAATGCTTAAAAGAAGGATAAGGATGGGGTTTTAAGTTTTTTCTAGGTGCAAAATCATATAGAGTTTTTCATTGTGCATATTGGTATCAGTTTAGTTGGTAAGGGTTTGGTTGTTGGTTTGTGCCAGTTGCGTGATTTTTCATTTCCTAATTTTGTTGAATCATTTATAAAAATAATAGGGTTATATTCTAGTATTATTTCATGTTAGGATCAAACATTATATGTTCCAAAACTTTGGTCTTGACTTTGAAGGAGTTCCTATGTATTTTATGTTTCTAGATAGCTCTATGGTATGTAAGTATTTTTGTGATTTATATTTTTGATTGAGAGTAAATGCTTGATATCATTAAGACCATGAGGTTTACTATTTTTCATGGTTTTTTATTAAGAAAAGTTATTAAGAGTTTGGGGAGTTTATCTAGAAGTCGCAATGGTTTCTCTCTATGTTTGAGCTCTACATTTAGGGTTCTATTAGATATATTTTGTAGCAAAAGTGTATACTATTATTTGATGTATTTAGCAAAAAATAAGATGTCAAAACCATGTCCTAATTTATTTATATATTTGACATTGGTTGCATTAAGTTTTAGATCCATTTGGTTGTGCTCTGATGAACATTTTTGTATACCCACTTTCTCTATTCATATTTTTTCAAATTTGAAATAAAAGTTCAACTAATCTTCAAATCTTTATTTTCATGTTAGCAAGGGGTTATTACACTGGTATTAGAGCTTTGATATCGCGAGTCTAAGGGTTTGATTTATTTTATGTATTTGAGTGAAAGGTAGAGAAGGTATTCACGATGAGAGAGGAATAAAGGGCTTTTGGACAGTTCTTTCCCAAAAGAAACATAAATATAAGCTCCATAGAAGGTGAGTATGGGCGATACTAATCAAATGCATTGATAGTTTCTTCAAGACCCCAAAATGATTTAAAAAAACTATAGAAATCCTTATGGAGACCAAAAAAGTAATGAGACTACTTATAGATAAACTGTAAGGTTTGGTGTCTACACATGAGAAAGGAACTTTTTCAAAGGTTGCTAAATATCCAAAATCATCCAATTCATAATCTTCACAAAGTATTTTCTTACCTATAGAGAATTGTGGAGGAGACTAAACAACAAGAGTATGAATGCTTAAAAGAAGGATAAGGATTGGGTTTTAATGTTTTTCTAGGTGCAAAATCATATAGAGTTTTGCATTCTGCATATTGGTATTAGTTTAGTTTGTAAGGGTTTGCTTGTTGGGTTATGTGAGCTGCATGAGTTTTCATTTCCTAATTTTGTTGAATCATTTATAAAAATAATAGGGTGATATTCTAGTATTATTTCATGTTAGGATCAAACATTATATGTTCCAAAACTTTGGTCTTGACTTTGAAGGAGTTCCTATGTATTTTATGTTTCTAGATAGCTCTATGCTATGTAAGTATTTTTGTGATTTATATTTTTGATTGAGAGTAAATGTTTGGTAACACTAAGACCATGAGGTTTTGTTAGTCCTCCCTACTTTCATTAAGAAATTTCAAATTCGAAGGTCGCCTTTTAAATGTTTACTTTCCTTTTGGTCATGTATTTCTTCTATTTGAACCCGAGTCATTGAACCTTTTCTAAGTTCAAAGTTCGAAGTTTCAAAGTGCGCTTTAAAGAATTTTCTTCGCAGCTTATGCCGCTTTTCCAGTTTAGTTATTGTTTTTCAATTTTAAAAACTAAACTTCTTTAGCTCTCATGTGGAGTTAATCATTTGACTCTAGTTTATTTGTAACAGACTATCATAGCCTAGCGGCTATATATTGTTTTAGAAGTCTTTTTAAAGGTCCAAAAAACTTTGATTTGATGGAACAAACTTAATTTTCTTTGAATTTTAGTGTAGACATTTCTAGTACATGAATGGATTATTATTTTGATATGATCTTCAAATCTATTTGTTTGAATGATAGAGCAATCTCTGTTGGGATGTATGCTTATGTGCAGAATATTTTATTTCATTACCAGTTCTTTCTAAGTCTGTCAATTCTTTGATCTTTAAAAAAAAAAAAAAAGTGCCACATTGTTGTTTAAATGATTCTGTTCCCCCTTGTCCTATGAGGCATGAGTGAGTATCGATCAACATTTATTCTACATTGAGTATTCTTAGTGGAATAAGTTTTTATATTGACTGGATATGTGCAGGAGTAAACTCTGTGAGATTTACATTCATTGATAATCATCTTGTAGTGTTCTTTTGTGTTGACAAATGAATGTGAAATCCTTTCTCTCTTTATAGTGAAAAGTGTGTTTCTTTTTGAGTTATTTGCATAAAAAATTCAATTAATATCTTATGAGGATACACTCGTATGCAGAGGGTAAACCAAAACTCAGTTCACCCAACTGTTGGTTCATTTTCTTTTTCATGAAGGGTATGCATGAGTCATCATTTTAAAGTATATAAATATTAAAGGAAAGGCAAATCTATTAACCAACAAATTTTTGGTGACTCTACTAGGGAGTCAAATAATAAGATTGGTTGCCTGGTTACATGATACAAAGAAATATCTTATCAATCTTTAAGAGTCTATTTGGTGCCATTAAAATTTTGCATTGTAAACAAGCTAGAGCCAAGAAGATACACTAGGTGTTAGAGGCGTGAAGGAATAGTTGACTCTATCTTTCAAGAATTGCAAAACCTAAATTTTCAGCTATCATTTTCACCTAAGAGACGAGAAATAAGTAGACCTCCATCTCCATCCCTTTCACTCCCTATATCCTTAGTTTGTCAAGCCCTAACCTTGCATGGTGTTGCCTTACCCAATGTAATCAATCCAACACCTCTCAATATCATTCTTCTGATGGCAACCAACAATCCTTGGGGGGCTGTAGTAGGTCCATTGAATCTTGGTCTAAATTTGAATGCTTTACCCAAAGGAGTGAGAGATCACTTGCCTAAATTCAGTGGTGATGGGAAGGTCACAATTGATGAACATTTGAATGCATTTAATGTTGCATGTTGTGTAATAGATGTCCAGCATGAAGATGCTACAGTAAGGCTATTTGTACAAACATTAACTAAAGCAACTGTAGATTGGTTTTATCATTTGCCAAACAGTGTAATAACAAACTGGCAAGATTTGAAAACTACGTTTGAGGCTAGGTTCAAGGTAGCAGAGGATAAGCATTCCCTTTTGGCTTAGTTAGCTCAATTAAAAAAAGAAATCCCTGAATCTATGAGAGATTTCATGGCTAAATTTGATATAATTGTTCATAAAATTCCTGCAAATCAGAAAGCTTCAGATGATAACTTGAAATGTTTCTTTTTATAAACTCCATGCCCTCAGAGATATTTTTCTTGATTCATAGACAAAGAGTTGTAACTCTAAATGATTTTAAAACACTTGTTGTTGAATTAGAGGATGAATTGATCACTGTGGGAAAATGGAAGAGAGAAGTACAAGTGGCCAATGTGCAACCCTCTACTTCTTCAGACCCTGTAATTCAAAGACTGATGAATGATATAATAACACTCAAAAAAGAGTTACCCAAGGCTAGTACATCTTATTCATAGCCTTACCAAGACATACCAAGAAGGATTACAAATCAGTCTATGGGAACTGGGAATAAAGCCTTACAACTGCCCCCAACTCAACAAAGATTGGCAATTGAAGCTCCACCACTAAAGTGGAATATGTGTGTTTTTCATCTCACTGATGGTCATGAGGGTAATTATTGTCCAGAGATGGTGCGTTATGCTCATTTGATTGGTTCTAAAGAGGTTTTATATGAACCAAGTGAAGAAGAATCTTTTAGGCAACCTGGTGACTCTAGAATCCACTTCCTGGAGTATAAGTTAGATTCAGAAAGAGGAGGTGATATTTTGGTTACCTTGGAGGATCCTTCCTATGTTGTACTGACAAGAAATCAACAAAATGTAAAACATCAGGGTGCTCCCTCATCTTCTGTTGTGAATCCTAAAGGTAAGGACATTATTTCTAGGCTTCATAATAATGATTATAGACCTCAAGAATCCCAGTTATTGAAATTTGTAGAGACAAAATGTTTATTTGATATTATAGAGTTTTTTAAATCCTCTCGGATTCAAATTACACTAGCGGAATACCTTAAATTAAATCCCAAATAACTTGATAGGCTAGTTAAGTTTGTAAAAGGAAATAATGCATATGTATAAGCCAACGTGGTACAATAGTCAGTTAATGCTACATTTTCTTCTCAAGGTGATGTGTCAACCCATCTTCCTACTCATAAAGTCAATCCTGAAATAATAGCCCATCAAACTGATGATACGCTATTTGTTCTTGAATCAAATCCCAAGCCTTTTTATATATCTTTGTTCATAAATGGTCACAAATTGAACAACTGTATTATAGACTCAGGTGCCTCGGATAATATTATGCCATCTATAGTAGCTAAAGCTTTGGGATCATCCTTAACAAAAACCTTTGGTAGATGTTATTCAATTGACTCCAAAAAAATACCCATATTAGGACAGATCAAGGATGCTCAAGTGGTCCTTGTTGCTCATCCAAATAAAAGAATTAAGTTAACCATTTTAATAGTTGATATCCCTGCAAGTTATGACATGTTATTAAGTCACACATTTTGTAGAGACTTAGGGGGCGAGATAAAGATGGATTGGTCTCAAGCCACCATCCCCATAGGGAAACAACGAGTCATTTTGCAACCTAAACCTAAATCTAAGTTCACCATTTTTCCCTCTGAGGATCCAAAGGCTCAAATTTTGTACCATGAATACCAATTTGGAAATTATATGATCTTATTTGATAATGAGGCTGCAAGGAATTTGTCACAACTGGAGGTAGAAGAGAATTTATGGTTGATGGAATTCAATGAAAGTTGTGCAGCATCAGGTTCTGGGGCTAGGATAGTTCTCATTCCTCCCTTTGGCAGACACATTTCTTTTTCTTTTAAACTAGAATTCAAGAACACAAATAATACCACTGAGTATGAGGCCTTGTTGTTGGGATTAGCTGAAGCAAAGAAATTGGGAGTAAAGCTTCTGCAAGTTAAGGGAGATGCAGAGTTGATTGTGAAACAAGTCAGAGGATTGTTCAATGTGAAGAATGAGAGATTAAAGCATTACTGAAATAGAGTCTGGGATGAAATTGGAGGTTGTGATGCATTTCCTATTGAATTTATCCCTAGAGAACAAAACTATAAAGCTGATTTTTTAGCAGTATCATCTTCTCTATTGATTCCTCATCCTGAGTTTTCAAATGATACCTGTCAAGTGGAATTTATATATCGACCTAGTATACCTCATAATTCCAAATTTTGGCATCTTCTTGAGAATGACAAGCAAATTAACAACTTTTTGCATTGCACAGAAATATTTATTGCCACCTTCTTTGAAGGATCAGATGCTGAATGTAAGGAGTTTTTGCTAGAGTGGGTCGAGAAATGAATGATGGGGTAATACAATTAAAAGAGAATAAGATTCCTAAAGGGTTGATCT
Organism: Cryptomeria japonica; assembly: GCF_030272615.1. Taxonomy (NCBI): domain Eukaryota; kingdom Viridiplantae; phylum Streptophyta; class Pinopsida; order Cupressales; family Cupressaceae; genus Cryptomeria; species Cryptomeria japonica. The sequence goes on from NC_081406.1 coordinate 110,517,574, forward strand.
CTTTCGAACGTCTCTTTGATCGTCATGATGCCTATAAGAAGAGAAAAGATGAACAGATTCCTGCAGTCCAAGATGCGAGTGGTTATGAAAGAGTTAATATTGGAACTGAGGAAGATCCTAAGTATATAAATCTAGGAAAATGTTGCACACCTACAGAGAAAGAAAGGTTCATCACTCTCTTGTTGGAATACAAAGACATTTTTTTTTGGTGTTATGATGACCCGAAGAGCTTCAGGGAAGGAAAATTTCAACATCACATTCCTCTCAAGACTAGAACAAGCCCTTTCTGGCAAAAACTTAGAAAATTTAACCCCAAAGTTGCTGAAGCTATATTTCAAGAGGTAGATAGAATGTTAAAAGCTAGAATTATATATATCCTATTCACCATTCTACTTGGATAGCCAATATTGTCCCTGTTCATAAAAAAAATGGAGAGATAATAATTTGTGTGGACTTTAGGAATTTAAATCAGGTCAGTCTCAAAGATAATTATCCATTACCTACTATGGATCATATTTTGCAAACAGTCTCTGGTTCAAAAATGATGTCTATGCTTGATGGATTTTCTGGTTATAACCAGATTAGTGTTTTAGAAAGTGACCAGCATAAAACTACTTTCATCACTCCCTAGGGTACTTTTGCCTATAATAGGATTCCATTTGGTCTGATAAATGCAAGGGCAACTTTCTAGAGGGCTATGGACTTATCTTTTGGTCATCTGAAAGATAAGATAATTGTTGTATATCTTGATGACCTAACTATCTTCTCGAAGAGGAGAAAGCATCACTTAAGAGACTTAAGACAAGTATTGCAAAGATTTTGGGAACATGGAGTGTCGTTGAACCCAAAGAAGTCAGTGTTCGGGGTTACAGAAGGTAAATTACTTGGTCACATCATCTCTAAAGAAGGAGTAAGAGTGGACCCTAAGAGAGTAAAGGCAATTCAGTAGTTAAGTTTACCATCGAACAAAAATGCAGTCAGGTCTTTCTTTGGGCAGGTGAATTTTCTGAGGAGATTTGTTCCAGATTTTGTAGAAATCACAAGGTACATTGTAAACCTGATGAGTGAAAAGAAATTATTCAAATGGAATGAAGAGGGAAATAAAGAATTTGAATCAATAAAAGAAGCTATTTTCCAAGCACCTATTCTTGTTAATCCAAATTTTAAGAAAGATTTTATCATCTATTGTTATGCGTCAGAACATACCATGTCAAGGATTTTGTTACAAAAGAATGAAGAAAATGAAGAAGTTCCAATATCCTTCATGAGCACTCCTCTTAAGAAGCATGAATTCAAATATTCCCTGATGGAAAAGAAAGTGTATGCAGTGATGAAAGCTGTAAAATAGTTCAGGTACTCTATTCTTCATTCTCATGGAGTAGTCTATGTGCCACATTTTGTTGTTAAAAGCATTTTAACACAACATGATATTGGAATGAATAATAGGGCCTCACGGGTGTCTAAGATATGGGAGTTTAATCTGGACATTAAACCAACAAAATTAGTGAGGGGACAAGGTCAATGTAAGTTAATTGCAGAAAGTAAGAATGGAGTGACTAAGGAACTACCCTTAGTCTTATTTGTTGGACTTCAAGATTCTTGGTTTGCAGACATTGCATATTACCTAACCTATGGGGACTTCCCGACGCATCTCTCTCCAAGAGAAAAATGGAATTTGAGAATAAAGGCTGCTAAATATGTTATTTTTGATGATGTATTGTACAAAAAGGGGTTGGATGGAACTTTCTTATGCTGTGTGGACAAGCCACTTCAAGAGTCACTATTGAAAACCTTTCATGATGAAGCATGTGGTGGTCATTTTCATCAACAATAACTGCCTATAAAATCTTGAGAAATTGCTATTATTGGCCAGGTATGTTTAATGATGCATACGCTTGGGTAGCTAGGTGTGAAAAATGTAGGTTATTCACAACAAAGCCACAACTTGCAGCATTACCTCTTAGACTGGTAGTTGTTGATGAACTGTTCAAACAATGGGGTTTAGATTTTATAGGTCCATTGTCACCTACCTCAAGTGTTGGACATGCACACATATTGAAGGACATAGATTACTTCACCAAATGGGTTGAAGCTATTCCAGTGTGGAAGACAACTTCTAAGGTTGTTTATAATTTTCTTAAAGAAAATATTCTGGTTCAATTTGGAGTTCCTCATAAACTTGTGGCTGATAATGCAACCAACTTCTCTTCTACTGAGATTTCTTTGTTTTGTTATTATCATGAGATATCTCTTGCCCACTCTTCAGATTATTATCATCAGGGTAACGACCAAGCAGAGTCAAGTAATAAAAATCTGATAAATATTGTATACACCCAAAAATGGTCTGAAGATATTAATTTAATAAGAAATTATTTAATTAATCCTCCTTCCCAATTTAATTTAATTCATTAGAAATTTGATTAAATTCTTCCACTCGTCTACTTATCAATAAATCTAAGGATTTATTTAATAGGTTCATTTCAATAATCCACTTTTATTAATTAATTCAAATTAATTAATTCTTCCCCATCAAATTCATTTCTTCTAATCTCCTAATTAATTAACACAAATCAATTTATGAGTTGTTGAGAATTAATTAGCCTTTTCCTATTATTTGAATTTTTAAATTCAAATTACCCACATGCCTCCTATTCTAACCACCTAACCTAACCTCTTCTAAACCTAACCCATTCCATCTAACCTTGGGTTTAATTAAACCTATCTTAGCTTGCACATCCTAACCTCCTATGGTGTGGATACTCTCCCCTTGAGACACATGGAATTCTTGGGCCACATGTCCCCTCTCTTGGAAGCCTCTTGACACTTTTCACCATAGAGATGACAAATATCCCCTTTCCTCCAACCTCTTTTCCAACCTCCTCCAATTTCACCATTGATATCTTCAAACTCAATCTTGACCGTTGATTCCTACCACCTCATGCCTGACCTTGGAAATCCTATAAATAGCCCCCATTTTGGAGCAATAAGGATCCCATCTAATTTGCATTTTAGGCATTGTTACTATAGGCGTAGTATCTCTTAGCATATCATTTGAGCATTGTTATTATATGCAATTGCATCTTAGAGATCATTTTCTAGCATAATTGTTGAATCATGTGGCTTAATCATTCTCTTTTCTAGCTTAATTGCATCATTATCATTTCAAATCCTCCATGTAGGTGTAGTCAAGTCACTGGAATTTTCTTATCCAGATCTAAGAGCAAATCCACACCCGCATCTCTTAGGAGATGATAGATCTCTTTGCCATGGTTTTATCTTTATTTGTTTTAAATTTGCTAACCATGCTTGTAATGATCCATTGAGTGTTTTGTGGTGCAACTACAAGTATCACACTTCATAGGCACGACATTTTTGGCACCCACTGTGGGGTCAAAAATCTAATTTTTTGGCCTCTCAAGCATCATCAAATCTTCATTTCTGATAGGGCTAGAATCAAATTTTTGTATGAGCTTCTTTTTGGTCTCGTACGAGCTCCTTTGTGCACCGAAACGACAATCCATCCTCACTCGTACGAGCTTCTGATTTGTCATACGAGCCTTCTTGTACACTTGTACGATCTCAGAAATATTATTGTATGAACAGATAAATCATGTCGTACGACATTCTGCTTCTATGTTTTTAAAATAGACTGCATTTTTGGGGTTTCATGCTTTGATTCGATTATTACTAATACTAACCCTGGTCTGTTTGTGAGTTTTTTGACAACCTAACTAGTTTTTGTAGGACGATTGTCGAAGATTACGCTCATCAAAGACTCATTGCATAAAAACACATCATGACTACTAATGCATCTATTTTGCAGGTTGCCTAAAAGAATTCAACAAAACTTTGTGTATTTTCTTAAATCTTTCTAGGCACACTTGTTTTTGCTAATGGAAATGAACAATCATGTTTTATGTGTTTTGATGATAGGCGAGTATGCTCTCACCTTTCTTAGGTGATCAGAAAGCTAGACTCATCCTTTTCTTTCATTAGTGCATTTCTTTAGTAGGCCTGCCCTCCCGAGGAGCTAATAACTCTTAGCCATTAAGGCCAGTGAGAGGGGAACGACCTAAGTGGGAACGGCTAATGCCAAGTAATCCAACCCATTATAAAATAAATGTGATTTGATGAAAATCAAGCCAACGACAGTGCTCAAGAATAGCTCTCCTTCATACCTTCGGGTATATCAAACCTTGGGTTTCAAGGCTGGGAGACCTCTTAATTGAGTATTATACCTCGACATGCCGAACAGATCCTTTACTAGTTCTGGTTAAATTAGAAGCTACCTGATTCACCTCCAAAAGGGTGATGATCTTTGTGCAAGAGAGATAGTAACTCTCCCGAGACACTTGCCATATCATGTCCCCATTAGCATTTGGAGTCATATAATACAGCGTTGAGAATCTATTGCGTGAGACTCAACAACCATATTATGATTAGCTATTGGGTGTGTACCTAAGTTTGCAAGCAAAGGTTTTCTCTCTCAGCCAACTTCTTTAGGGTTTAGCATGCTTGAGGTCACTTAACATATCGTGTGTTTGTTGTGTATTTGTCCCTAAATCAGAAAATTAGACATTTAAAACTAGAAAATAGAAGCAAAGCATCATACTTCATTGATCAAAATTCAAACAAACAAACATATTTTTCCCTATTTTGTTCTCTATCGTACGAGGAATATAGTTTGTCATATGAGCTGGTGAAAGTTATCATATGAGCCTTTTAGCATAAAATCTTTTGTCATATGGCTTATTAAGTTGTGTCGTACAAGGTCTTTTGTTTATCATTTGGCTTAGGGGGAATTGTCATACGAGCTTGTGCTTTGTCATATGAAATTTCTTATTTTTTGTATGGGCTTATATGTATTGTCATTTGAGGCTTCTTAAACTGTCGTACAAATTTATGTCTTTGTTTGTCCAAAGTTGTCTTCTTGCACATCTTTTTCAAATCTGTCATATTTGCTTGGTCAATTTATAGTGAGGATAAACACTTGTTCTCTATCATTTTATGCTTGGATTGTCTCCTTTGTTCACTTGGTCAAGTTATCATTTGTCAAATCAGACTCTAGAAGATAAAAACCTCAAGATTTTCAAGTGCTCACATTCAACAAGTTCCAGATCTAAACATCTCAAAGTGAATTATCACCCTCTTTGATAAACTGATCACTCAAACATAGTTTCTCATCAGGATCTATCATCCTTTATCACAAAACTACAATGCTTGGTTAGAATAATCTTGTCCCACATCGTAGGATATATCATTCCTATTGGACTTGATTTTTATCAAATCATCATCATTGCACTCCACAACCGAAGATCAAAAAACTTACAAACTTTTAAACACATGAAACATCCTTTCATGTCATATCGCTTTATCACATTTACATTGACAATTGATCACATATCAAAACAACTTTTGGACAGACAAATCCTAGCAAAATATCTAACACACGTGTATGCCCGTTCTAACTAGAGCTCAGAGACGAAGAATCACAAAGATAGAAATTGAAACATTGGAAACAACTAAAAAGCATAGAACCACGTAACATGAAGATGAAATACAAGTTGAAGGAGAAATAACATAACAAAATATCAGGGACATCAAAAAAGATCCTCTATTCGATAAATTTATGCAAAAATTATTGGAGGGAGAAAAAGAAAAATATTTTCTAATGTTAGCAAAATTTGGTGCTACACTCCCCCAAGATTTTGATGTGAACAAATTGATGCAAAAGAAAAGTGACCCTCCCCCTAATAATGAACAATATGAGGATATCTTTGGTCTCAAAATGAATGACACATCAATTCCTAGTAACATCAGAACCAATGAGGAAACTTACATTACCCAAAGAGATGATGTAGAAATTCTAAATAACTTTCAATCCAATGAAGATACAAGAAGGGCTAGAGATGATACAAGAAGAGATCCAGATCCTCCTAGAATACAAAATCATGGTTATGCAAGAACAAATCATGTTGATAATCCTATCACAACTCTCACACAACAAATACAAATACTACAAACACAAATTCAAGATATACAGAGAGGAAATGTTAGAAGATACTCACTTCAAGAAATTTGTCATTATCCATTCGACAAAAATCTAAACATGATACCATTTCCTATAGGTTGTGAAACTCCTAGATACGAAAAATATGATTGAAGCACTGACCCTCAAGATCATATATGATAATTTTGCACAATGAGTATGGAGTTTGCACATGAGGATACCTACTTGATGAGATTATTTCCGAAAAGCTTAACTGGACTAGCTATGGAATGGTTCTCCAAACTTCCACCTGGAATCAAATCATTCTCAGAGTTCGTGGATAAATTTGTTTCACAATAATCTTACAACATACAACATGAAGTAACAATGCTAGATCTATGTAATGCCAAACAAAAGAGTGGAGAACCTTTCATGACATTTTTACAGTGATGGAGACAGTTAGCTTCACGATATCCTTGTACAGTGCCAGAGTATGAAAAAATGGACATATTCATCGACAACTTGAATGATCAAATGAGTTATTATCTAAAAATGCAAGGAAATCAAAGTTTTAGAAAGATGATTGATAATGGAATCAGAATGGAGGAAGCCATAATAAAGAAAGGTGAGTTGAAAATATACAAAGGAGTGCATCCTCCTAACAACAACAACAATAACAACAACCACAATGAGAAGCTAAAGTTTTGAAATAGAAATCAAATGTCATTAACAATGGAATAGTGGATAACAAAAATATGAAATCAAAGCAACCGGTTTTTAATTTATCCACTCACTTAGTAGCGGCTCAGCAAAATAACCATCACCAAAAAGCAACTATCAAAAATTTCTTTCGAAGGCAATTTACAAACATTGGTGAACCCCTTGGGTCAGCACTAAAGACACTTCTCGCAAACAAATTGATTACTTTGCCAGAAGAAAGGAACTACGAACCTCAAAGAAAACCACCCTGGTGGCATGATAACCATTATTGCAATTTCCATCGAAAAAAGGGACATCACATAGATAATTGTCAGCGGTTGAAACACGCCATCCAAGATTTGATTGATAATGGAATAATAACAGTGGATGGACATACAACAAATGAATCTCATATAAATTTTAAAACTCCGCTTCCAAACTATGAGAAAGGTGAATCATCAACAACAAATAATGGTAAGGGTAAAGTGAAGGTAAACTATGCTCATACGTATGATAACGTGCTAAATGTGATTGTAGTTAAAAAAAGAAAAATCAAGAACCTGCTCATGCTATCACAAGAAGCAAAGCTAAATTTTTTTTGCTGGGTCCTACAAAAAACACGTCATCTACTGCAAAACAATACAATCTAGTGGATCAATTGCAGAAAACACCCGCACAAATATCCATCTTAGAACTTTTAAAGCTTTCACTTGCACACAAAGAAATTCTTGAATGAGCATTAGTAGATACAACAGTGTCCAAAGATCTTGATATCGATCAATTCCAAACCATGGTAGGACACCTCACAACCCCTCATTGCTTATCATTCACTGAAGAAGATGACATGTCCTTGCAACATCCCCATAATGCTCCCTTGCATATCGAAGTCATCATTCATAAGACGTGAGTTAAACATGTCCTAATAGATGGAGGAGCTGGCTTAAACATTTTCTCTTTGAGTCTTGTCCGTGCTCTAGGTTATTTAGAAGATGTAGTTGATCCCCCAAAAAAGATCACCATAAAAGCCTATGATGAAGAAGAATGTTCCTCTAAAGGAATTGTGATGTTACCCATCAGAGTAGGACCTTTGCAGAAAGACATAGCATGCCAAGTTCTAGACTTGGAATTAACATACAACATACTCTTGGGAAGACCCTGGATACATGACATACAAGTTGTTCCATCAACATATCATTAGTGCTTAAAGTTTCCCTACAATGAGCAGGAAATCTCGATCTCAGCAGATTCAAATCCATTTCAGTATTGTAGTAATCTTAAACCAGTTCAAGAAGTCATTGTTCCTCATAATAGGGAGGCATCATCTTTGAATACACAATCCAAGGAACAATCATTTGCCTCTATTTTATCAAGTATGGAAAAACAAATGCAGCTAAGAGATTGAGGGAATGGAGAATATTAAATATCACAAATACCACTTTCTCCTAAATCCTTTGGAAAACCATCAAATTCTAAACAACAACCAATTGTGAAACATCTTCCGATGTTTGATAGAGCATTTTTTAGTGCTGGGACCTTATCTGAGGAGACAAAAGAGAAAGATGTACTATAGTGGCTATACAAGGACAAATAATTTCAACAAAAGATCAACAATGTCTACATACCTATAGAAAAGTATGGAAAAGGATTTAACATTCTCAAAAAAATGGGATACACTGGAACAGGTCCTATAGGAAAAAGAAAAGAAGGTATCTCAGAACCTATTCAACCTCATACTCAGCAGGCTACTAACAAAACATGCTTAGGGTATGGACAAGTCACTCTTCCAGAAGATACATCTTTTAGACAACAACAAGAGGAATATGAAAACAGATAAGAACAACTAGCAATTGGAAAAGAAGAAACATCAAGTAAGCAACAAACACAAGCAAACATGAAATGGGAAAAGAAGAAAGCTTCAAATCAACAGAAAAAACAAACTAAAAGAACCTCCCAGGCAGCCTTAAATATCAATCAAAACAAAGAAGTAACTAATACCAATCAAGGAGAACTCATAGAAAGGTTGACAAAACTCAATCTCAGTCCTGAATAGGTTGAATATGAAAGAAGAAAAGATATAACAACAAAAGCTGAAGAAACAAATCAAATACTATATGAATAAATTTGTAGATTGTAGGTTGCAAGTGATACAGATTCTAATGAATGGGAATGAGATTCTTATCACTCTGAAAAATCAGCTGAAGAAAACTGTCTTGAAGAAGATGTAGAAGTCCATGTAGTTCACACGTATGCAGGAAAAACATCAGGAACTAGTTCACTTGAATTAGAATCACATTCGGTTGACTTGGACTTGACCGAGGACGATCAAGAGTTTCTTATGCGAGGTCATTATGATGAGAGTACCATTCTAGACATCGACATGCCTATTGAGAACTTTGACACATCTATCATGACCCTTGATACCCTTGAAACATCCCAACCTGAAGACCCCTTACCTCTACTCCACCTTGAGCTTATTGATTGGGAAAATGAAGGACATACTATCGTTGATACCTTTCCTAATGACCATGCTATATCTATATATCTTAATGCAATTGAACCCATAACAACTCTCACCAAGAATTTCAGCAACACATCTTCTAGTCAAGTGGGTGCCAAATCTCCCAGTCACAAAAATGAAAATAATGAAAAGAATATCAAGTCTAATGCTGAAAACCATTTCTTGGCAACATTAAATCAGGAAAAAGTAAAAAGAAAGGACACATCTAATGGTGAAAACCTTCTTGAGGCACTAGAAGATGGGAGATTTGACACTTTACCTAAGCACTATCAAGAAAAGTCATCGATTTTGATTGAACCAATAGAGGCAGTTAACATTGGGACAACAGAGCAACCAAAGATCCTACATCCAACAACTTCTCTATCTAAGCAAGAAATGCAACAATATATGGAATTCTTCAAATGAAGGCAAATCAATTTTGCCTGGTCATATGCAAGCATGCTAGGGTTGGATCCGATGCTTATTATGCATAACTTAAATATTAGCCCAAGAGCCAAACCAGTTAAATAGAAGTTAAGGAAAATGCATCTGCATATCACTCTTCTGGTCAAGGCGGAACTAAAGAAATTATTGGATGTCAGATTCATCAGACTTGTAGCCTATCCTCAATGGGTATCTAACATCGTTCCTATTTCTAAATTAGATAAAAGCATCAGAATATGCACAGACTTTAGAGATCTTAATAACGCATGTCCAAAGGATGACTTTCCTTTGCCTAACATTGACATCATTGTAGATTTAACTGCTGGACACTCCATGTTTTCTCTAATGGATGGTTTCTCTGGATACAATCAGATTAAAATAGCACTTGAAGATCAAGAAAAGATAGCTTTCACATGTCCATGGGGTACTTTCTTCTGGAGCATCATGCCTTTTGGAATAAAGAACGCCAATGCTACATATCAAAGAGCTATGACAACTATATTTCATGACATGATGCATACATTCATGGAAGACTATGTGGATGACATATTGGCTAAATCATACAATAGAGAAGAACATATAGAGATACTGGAAAAGATCTTTGACCGGTTAGAACAATACAAGCTATGGCTAAACCCTAAGAAATGTGCCTTTGGTGTCACTTCTGACAATCTATTGGGATACATTGTTTTAGCTAGAGGTATCTAAGTAGATCTAGCTAAGGTTAAAGCAATCATAGAAATGGCATCTCCCTGAAATATCAGTCAACTAAGATCACTCCAAGGAAGACTATAGTCAATCAGAAGATTTGTTGCTCAACTAGTAGATAAATGTCAACCATTTACTCATCTCTTGCATAAACATGTTAATTTCATATGGGACCATCAATGTGAAGACACATTCAACAAGATCAAGGCCTATCTCATGCAACCACCCATCCTAATGTCACCAATTTCAAGAAAACCATTGTTACTTTATGTATCAACCACTGAAGCATCATTAGGAGTTATGCTTGCACAACAGGACAATGAAGGAAAAGAATGAGGTATCTACTACATCAACAGAACACTAGTAGGATACGAGATTAACTATTCACCAACAGAAAAGGCATGCTTGGCAGTAGTTTTTGCTTCTCAAAAATTATGACACTATCTACTATCTCACTCCATCAAGTTGATTGCTAAAATTGATCCATTGAAGTATTTTCTCAGCATGGCAACATTGATAGGACGACTAGCCAAATGGATCATGATTCTAAGTGAGTTTGATATTGAGTATGTTGATAGAAAAGATATAAAAGGGCAAGTCATTGTAGACCAACTAGTAGAGGCACCACTTCAAGATAATCATCCTTTATAGATTGAGTTTCGTGATGCTGATATCCTAATAGTCACAATAAAAACATGGCAATTATACTTTGATGGTTCATATACATAGCATGGATCAGGAGCAGGCATTCTATTCATCACACCACAAGGTCATACAATTCCAAAAGCATACAAATTAAGCTTTCCATGCACCAACAATACAATAGAGTATGAAGCTTTGGTTACAGGTATCAAAATGGCTATAGAATGGAACATTACACAACTTCAAGTCTTTGCAGACTCTCAGCTCATCATCAATCAAATTAATGACAATTATCAAACAAAGGATGAAAAGTTAATGCCTTATAAAAAGATGGTTAATGATATCAAGAAATACTTTGTAGAAATAACTTTTCAGCAGATTCCAAGGAATGACAACAAAGTAGTAGATGCCATGGCTACACTTGATTCTCTCCTTCAAACACAGGAAAATCAACAGCGTTATGAATTCCTGGTGGAATAGTTGTTTTACCCTACTCATAATTGTCCTGATTCCCAAACTATTTGTCACCTTGTTGGGCATGATTCCTCCCACTATGGCCAAACTTACACATACCTAAAAGATAACAGTTTACCTCCCGACTTATCGAAGAATCAAAAGAGAAACTTTATTCACCAATCCTCCCATTTTACTCTTGTCGCGGATACCCTATTTAAACGAGGTCTAGACAATACTCTTTTAAGATGTCTCGAACAAGAAGAATCTAATAATCCCTTACATGAAGTCCATAACGACATTTGTGGCACTCATTCAATTGGTCTTACCCTTTCGAAAAAACTCATACGCTTGGGCTATTATTGGCTGACTATGGAACGAGATTCTTTTTAGATAGCTAGAACATGCAAACAATGTCAGATCCATAGGAATTTGATTCATGCACCAACACAAGAACTTCATGCTTTAGCAACATCTTGGCCTTTCTGTCAGGAGGGTCTTGATCTAGTAGGAAAGATAAATCCTTCTTCATCTAATGGTAAAAAATTCATCCTTGTAGCTACATAATATTTCACAAAATGGATTGAGGTAGTACCTCTCAGAAATATCACAAGAAAACAAATTGTTGCATTTATCTTGAATTACATCATCTGTTGCTATGGAATACCAATTATCATTATCACTGATAATGGGCGACCATTCAAGAATCAGGATGTACAAGAGCTATGTGAGAAATTCAAGATCCAACATAGATTCTCCACACCCTACTATCCACAAGGAAATGGGCAAGTAGAAGCATCAAACAAAACTATTATGAAAATCCTCAAAAAGATAGTGAATGATGCTGGTAGAGATTGACATATTCAATTGAACCTTACTCTATGAGCCTACCATACTAGTATCCACACACCAACAGGTGCCACACCTTTCTCTCTTGTTTATGGATCAGAAGCAATACCGCCAATAGAAGTAGAGATACCTTCTCTACGAGTATCATTAAAAGGTCTTATCCCAGATGAAGAACAACGAGTATCTAGATTGCAGGAGTTAGAATTGATCCATGAACAGAGACAAAATGCCTTTGATCATTTAAAGGTATATCAACAAAGAATGTGCCAAAGTTATAATCACAAGGTTAAACCACGAGTATTTCAGGTTGGGGAACTAGTACTAAAGCAAAATCCACTCAACTAGGTAGATCGAGAAAAGAAAGGAAAGTTTGAACCAAACTGGTTAGGTTCGTTTGTGGTCACAATAGTATTTGGATCAGGATCATATCAGCTATCAACACAAGATGAAGATCAGCTCGAGGAACCCATTGATAGCATGCATCTGAAGAAATTTTACATCTGAAAAAGTAGAAAAATAAAAAATAGTGAAAAAGCAGAAAAAATCAAAAACAGTAAAAAAGCAGAAAAATAAAAAATAGTGAAAAAGAAGCAAAATCAAAAACAGTGAAAAAACAAAAAAATAAAAAATAGTGAAAAAGCAGAAAAAAAAACAAAAATCAAATATGAAAAAAAGTGCAATAAAAATAGACGGTGAAAACTTGGCAAACAGGTTCTATCTATCCGCTAGCTCTTCCATCTATTAGTTAATGCATCCTTCTGCTTGCATTCATTCATTTTCCATCAGCGTTGTTCATATCCATCATAAAGCCTTTGTACATACGCAGGCATCCCGGGTGGCTTCTTGCCATGGTTTGGATAATTGGGTATATCATAATGAATTTGTTTCTAGGCTTGGGACAAAATCCTGCACCTAGTTGGGGGCAAAATTATTGATCATTTTGAGTTTAATCAAATAGGTAGAACAACATTTAAACAACTCTTATCAAGCAAAAACTGAGACATATCCAACGTTGAACACAACCATCAAATTATCAACCATCAAACTATCACAAATGTCAGTCTAAGCACATCACACACTTTTCAATGGATGATATCTTTTGGATAATGATTTTAACATGATTGTTCAACTTTTTTATCTTTATTTTCACTATCATGATTTCCTAGTGACTCCAGGATGTCTTTGATTAGAGGAACAAGGAAGAAATATGATATTTTTCTTGTCTGTTGTTTGTAAATTAATCTTTAATATGTGCAAATTTGTCTCGGGACATGCTCATCAGAGTATCATTGAAGACATTTCCGATTTGCATATTAAAATGATTAATACTGTCAATTTTACGCAAGCAACACTCAGGTCATCATGGTTAAATTATACCTCGATGCTTGTGCTAACTTGCCATATCAAAATCCAGGAAATAAGTGCTCAGGTCATCATGGTTTAATTATACCATTGATGTTTACACCCACTTCTCACATTTCAAAAGCTCAATGATGACAAAAACACAATAACCTAGTGATTGGTTCGGTCGTAGCTTTGCATTTGCATTTAGCTTGCATTTCATTCTTGTGTGGGATCCTGCATATCCAAGGTTAAATCTATCGCAGGAATCATCAAGGTATCATCATAAGTGTATACGTAATCAGACTGATGACTCATATCTCTCTTGATATTGTCAACCCAACAAAATTCTTATATTCCCCTCTCAACAGAACCAACATCAGCATATCCAAATCTTCCTGCAACTTGATATCAACAAACTATCAGTTCTTTATCTAATCAACCTTATCAATTCTATCAATCAATCAAATTTAATCAATTCCATCATGTCTTATACAGGAGGTATCTTTCCTGAAACCAGACGTTCTGATCATGTCTTATACAGGATATATCGTTCCTGAAACCAGACGCTTTGATCATCTTTGTCTTATATAGGAGGTGTCATTCCTGAAACCAGACTGAATCTTGATCTTATCAATCTAATTAATCAATCTTTATCAATAATCTAGAACCACATCACCATGATTATAGAACTCGCATTTTCATCAAACACAGTTGTAGATATCAAATCATTTCTAATCGGGATATCAATTTAGCAAAGATCCAAAAACTCCAAAGGTCAATTATCTCAATTAATCTCTCGAGGGGGCATGATCGTATCACAATTTAGTAATCAAGAGCTGGGGCATCCTATCGAACCAATATCATCATCAAAATGAGATTATTCTTTGAATCAACGCGTCATCACACCTCGCTTCAAAGAGGGGCAAAATGTATACACCTAAAAATGGTCTGAAGATAATTAATTCAATAAGCAATTATTTAATAAATCCTCCTTCCCAATTTAATTGAATTCATTAGCAATTTGATTAAATTCTTCCACTCATCTACTTATCAATAAATCTAAGGATTTATTTAATAGGTTCATTTCAATAATCCCCTTTGATTAATTAATTCAAATTAATTAATTCTTCCCCATCAAATTCATTTCTTCTAATCTCCTAATTAATTAAAACAAATCAATTTATGAGTTGTTGAGAATTAATTAGCCTTTTCCTATTATTTAAATTTTTAAATTCAAATTACCCGCATGCCTCCTAACTTCTAACGACCTAACCTAACCTCTTCTAAACCTAACCCATTCCATCTAACCCTAGGTTTAATTAAACTTATCTTAGCTTGCACATGCTAACCTCCTATGGTGTGGATACTCTCCCCTTGAGACACATGGCATTCTTGGGCCACATGTCCCCTCTCTTGGAAGCCCCTTGACACTTGTCACTATAGAGATGACAAATGTCCCCTTTCCTCCAACCTCCTCCAATTTTACCATTGATATCTCCAAACTCAATCTTGACCGTTGATTCCTACCACCTCACCCTTGGCCTTGGAAATCCTATAAACAGCCCCCCATTTTGGAGCAATAAGGATCCCATCTCATTTGCATTTTAGGCATTGTTACTATAGGCATATTATCTCTTAGCATATCATTTGAGCATTGTTATTATAAGCAATTGCATCTTAGAGATCATTTTCTAGCATAATTGTTGAATCATGTAGCTTAATCATTCTCTTTTCTAACTTAATTGCATCATTATCATTTCAAATCCTCCATCTAGGTGTAGTCAAGTCACTACAATTTTCTTATCCAGATCTAAGAGAAAATCCACACTCACATCTCTTAGGAGGTGATATATCACTTTGCCATGGTTTTATCTTTCTTTGTTTTAAATTTGCTAACCATGCTTGTAATGATCTATTGAGTGTTTTGTGTTGTAGCTGCAGGTATCACACTTCATAGGCATGACAAATATTATGAAGAAGTTGGTGAGTGAAAATTTCAAAGACTGGCA
Organism: Cryptomeria japonica; assembly: GCF_030272615.1. Classification (NCBI taxonomy): domain Eukaryota; kingdom Viridiplantae; phylum Streptophyta; class Pinopsida; order Cupressales; family Cupressaceae; genus Cryptomeria; species Cryptomeria japonica. The sequence continues at coordinate 110,533,208 of NC_081406.1, forward strand.
CAAAAGACTGTATGAAGCTCTCTAGGCGGATCACACATCTCGAAAAAGAGCTATAGGGATGTCACCTTTTGAACTGGTGTACGGCATGGGGGCTCAAGTGTCACTTCCCTTAGAACTTATAGCTTCAAAGTTATGGACTGTTATTGATGATGTATATTTTCAAGATTCTCTGGAGAAGCAGATTATGCATTTGATGAGGATTGATGAAGAAAGAGATAAATTGGTTGATTGGATTATAGAGCATCAAATGAGGGTCAAGAAAATATTTGACCAGAGAGCTAGGCCACATTTTTATGTTTGGCGATTAGGTTATGCTTTGGGATAGAAGAAGAGAACCAAAAGTTGCACATGCGAAGTTCGAGTCATTATGGAAAGGATCCTTTGCAATTCAAAAGGTAAAAGGGCCTAATTATTTCAAGCTAGCATATCATGATGGTAATATTCTTCCCTTGACCTATAATGGGTAGGATTTGAAGTTATATTAATTTTAAGCACCAACCCTCTGCAAGTCTTGTACATAAGTTTTGTTGTGTTTGGCTTGTTGTTTCAGTTCTATTTTTGTGTTTGTTTTGGTTCTTTTGATTTAAGGCTCATTTGTGAAACCAGAGATCCTGAGGTTCATGTCTTGGTCCCTTACTATCCCAGTCCCCAGTCAGATCCAATGTTAGTCCTCCCTACTTTTATTAAGAAATTTTAAATTTGAAGGTCGCCTTTTAAATGATTACTTTCCTTTTGGTCATGTATTTATTCTCTTTGAACCTGAGTCATTGAACCTTTTCTAAGTTCAAAGTTTAAAGCGCGCTTTAAAGAATTTTCTTCATGGCTTATGTCTCTTTTCCAGTTTAGTTATTGTTTTTGTTTTAAACTAAACTTCTTTAACTCTCATGTGGAGTTAATCATTTGACTCTAGTTTATTTGTAACAGACTATCATAGCCTGCCAGATATATATATTATTTTAGAAGTCTTTTTAAATGTCTGAAAAACTTTGATTTGAAAGAACAAACTTAATTTTCTTTGAATTTTAGTGTAGACATTTTTGGTACATGAATGGAATGATATTTTGATACGATGTTCAAATTTGTGTGTTTGAATGATAGAGAAATCTTTGTTGGGATTTATGCTTATGTGCAGAATATTTTATTTCATTACCAGGTCTTTCTAAGTCTGTCAATTCATTGATCTTTTTTTATTTTTATTTTTAAAAGTTCCACATTGTTGTTTAAATTATTTTGATCCCCCTTGTCCTATGAGGCATGAGCGAGTATCGATCATCATTTATGTTACATTGAGTATTCTTGGTGGATTAAGTTTTTATATTGAATGGATATGTGCAAGAGTAAAGTCTATGAGCTTTACATTCATTGATAATCATCTTGTAGTGTTCTTTTGTGTTGACAAATGAATGTGAAATCCTTTCTCACTTTTTGGTCAGAAGTGTGTTTCTTTCTGAGTTATTTGTATAAAAATTCATTGAATATCTTACGAGGAGCTGCACTCTTATGCAGAGGGTAAACCAAAACTCGGTTCACCCAACTGTTGGTTCATTTTCTTTTTCATGAAGGGTATCCATGAGTCATCATCTTAAAATACATATATATGAAAGGAAAGGAAAATATGTTAACCAACAGGTTTACTATTTTTCATGGTTTTTTTATTAAGAAAAATTATTAAGAGTTTGGGGAGTTTATCTAGAAGTTGCAAGAGTTTCTCTCTATGTTTGAGCTCTACATTTAGGGTTCTATTAGATGTATTATGTAGCAAAAGTGTATACTATTATTTGATGTATTTAGCAAAAAGCATGATGTCAAAACTATGTCCCAATTTATTTATATATTTGACATTTGTTACATTAATTTTAGATCCATTTGGTTGTGCTCTGATGAAATTTTTTGTATACCTAATTTCTCTATTCATATTTTTTCAAATTTGAAATAAAAGTTCAACTAATCTTCAAATATTTATTTTCATGTTAGCAAGGGGTTATTACAGTGGTATCAAAGCTTTGGTATCATGAGTCTAAGGGTTTGATAGATTTTATGTATTTGAGTGAAAGGGAGATAAGGTATTCGCGGTGAGAGAGGAATACGGGGCTTTTGGACAGTTCTTTCCCAAAAGAAACATAAATATAAGCTCCATAGAAGGTGAGTATGGGCGATACTAAGGAAATGCATTGATAGTTTCTTCAAGACACCAAAATGATTAAAAAAACCTATAGAAATCCTTATGGAGACCAAAATAGTAATGAGACTACTTATAGAGAAACTGTAAGGTTTGGTGTCTACACATGAGAAAAGAACTTTTCCAAAGGTTGCTAAATATCCAAAATCATCCTATTCCAAATCTTGACAAAGTATTTTCTTACCTATACAGAATTTGGAACCATTTACACAAAGTTGGAAATGAAAACAACACAAGTAACCAATAGCTAACCCACAACCATACATTACCTTCTAATCATTAGAGAATTGGCTATAGAAAAAAAGGGCTAAGCCATTATAACAAACAAATAAAATAATTAAGAGCATAGCAATTGTCCAGACTACCTTAACCTAAACCATAAGTTTTAACAAGGATACAATAATCTCCATGTCCAATGAAATAAAGATAAGACATACAATGCAAAGTAGAATAATGGTTTTTAGAAAGGCTCGTAAAACCTTCAACAAAGGGTTTTTCCAAGATCCCTTAACCTTAACCATCATATTGGGTTTTACCATGGCTACCAAAATCATCTCGCAACAATCAGGAATAACTCCTCAACAACAAATCCTAACCTCTCCTACGAAACCCCTCTCCACCTCAATAGGAATAGAAAAGGGGAAAACCACGAAGAAGAGAAGTAATGCTTGATCCACCACCATATCCAACTAGCCAAATAAAAGAAGAGATCTTACAAATTCTCTTCCAATCTCTCCCACAAGGAAACTCACGACCTCCATAGAGACCACAACTACATTAATAAGAACCATAGAAGAGGAAGAAAGGAATAAAAAAAAAAAATCCCTTCCACAACCACAAGGAAAAACTCAACCTCAATAGGAGAAGACTCCACCTCCATAGGAGGAAAACAAAAATGGACAAAAATAATAAAAACATGAGCCCTCATAAGAACAATAAAAAATTGAAAATCACTAAGCTCCAACAAGACTGAATGTAGCCTCAAAAAGAGAAACCACCCTTAACAAAAAATTGGGAAACCATTCTAAATTTATTATACATTCAAAATATAAGTTTCAAAGTAAGAAAAATTGCACATGAGGAATAACTTATATCAAATATCAAACTTTATATATTAAAATGTAGAATAATTATGTGTGTACATATACAAAAGTGGCATATATGATGACTCAATAAAAGATATATGAAATGTGGCATATCCCATAGAGAGATCTAATTGCAAAATATGTCATACACTATATACATCTTAATACAAAATGTTGTATATGCCATATAGATCTAAATACAATATGTGGCATATGTCATATGGATCCAAAAGTGATGCTATACATCTCTAGAAAATCCTAATCTACTACTAGATCATCAAAATGGAACCTCTTCAAAGTACATCATGCCTCTAGAGATGAATGTGCAATAACAATCAAAACCACAAATTAGATTAATTATGTACTAGATAATTTGTAATTGGACCAAATAAAAATAAAAATCAATATGTATGCTAAATTATAGTTTCTCTAAAATTTAATTTTGATTACCTCATCTATCAGTCCTTTCCCTAAAAGAAAATCCTTGTATGATGCTTCACTATGATGACAAAAAATCCTAGAATATATTATTGTAACTTTGGGTAGAATGAGCTATTGATCTATTTTCATTGATGTCAGCATTCTTTGGTTGTTATTAGTGATTGGTTGGTATAGTTGATGTTGAGTTTCTTGTGCAATTCTTCTGAGAGATTTTCTAGTCCACATATCTTCTATATTGTACATCTATTCACGTCGCTTGGTCATGTTGTTAAGAAGTGTTTAGAGATGTTAGATTATAGATTTGGTTCTCCAAATTACTGTGCTAAGGAAATTGCATTCACTAGTGTGTGACAATGTTTGACAATGTTTCCATGTGAAATAAATGCTTCACATTTTTCTGCTTTATGGTTTTCAGTGTTGTGGTTTTGGAGATAAGTTGATAATGTTCTTAGCTTCATTATATTTAGTTGGCATGAGTTCTTGGGCTTCTAAAGTGCTGTTTCAAACTTTGATGGTGTTTACTCTAGGTTTGGCTGATCTCATGTGTTTATAGTTTGCATTATTGCTCTGATGATTATGGATCATTGCATAATGTGTATGATATTTATTTTGGTCTCAGTTAAGACATGTTCTAGTCCACTTTACATTGTTTTCCAACACATAAATGTTTAGTGTTGACCTAATTTGAATTGTGTTTTCTTAAGATGCTTAGTTGACTTTAGGAGATTTTTCATATGCAAAGATGATATAAATAAATGATAATTTGTTGAGGATGATATGTGTGTTGAGAGTGTGAAAATGTGAATGGAAAGGAAGTGAGTTGTGGCATATGTGTATATGATGAAGGTGTATGAAAGAGGATCTATCTCCCTGGTTCTTTGATAAGTGTTGTTAGAGTTGGTAAAAAGTGTCGAGTTGTGTGAAATTTTGTGTTAGCTACCAGAAGCATGAGCCAAAGGTATCTAAAGATCTTATGGCTGTAGAGGTATATCAGTGGTGGATTATTTCTCTTTTATTCTTCTTAATTTGGGTAGTGAGCCTTTCTTTGTAAAAATCACGTTAATCAATGTCACCCTAATATGTGTTCATATATTAACAATAGCATTCTCTGTGGCCTTTCACTTAACAAATTTTTCCACATAAAATCTAGTGTTTCATTGTGTATAATGTGTTCTCCTTTTTATGTTCTTTCATTCTCATATCTTTCTATGAATTAAGTGATAAAAGTTAAGTTGTTGTGGATTTGATTTTAGGAAAACATTTTAAAATATGTTGTACAATTAACTCACTACCCCCTCTTAGTTTTGTTATGCATAATTACATTAAACAATTGATATTTGAGCTTCAGTTCCTTAGAGAAGACCTTAACTGCTCGAGAAGATCTCTATGGTGCACAAATTGACATTCCCTATGTTTGATGGATCTGACTATTCTTTTTGAAAAGTGAAGATGTAAGGTTACTCGATTTCCCTTCTCTATGAAGTTTGGAAGGTTGTTACACAAAAGTACACTAAAATGTAGACAAAGGTGGACACTCTAGATGAGATCAATGAATTTCAAGATAATAAAAAGCCAAGGTTTTTTATCTTTAGTGCACTTTCTAAGATCGAATTAACAAAAGTTGTATCTTTGGAATTTTCTTATGAGGTTTGGAATAAATTAGAAAAGACTTATGAAGGAGATGATACAGTCAAACAAGATGAGTTTTTTGAATGCTAAATCTAAATATGAAATCTTATGAATGGATGAAGAAGACAATATAACTAGTTACCTGCAAAAGATAGATGATGTTGTAAATAAGATCAGAGGTCTTGGTGGTAACTTGACAGGAGATGGAGTTGTGAAAAAGGTACTCAAAACTCTTACTAAACCGTATGCCTCTAAGATCTTAGGAATAGAAGAATCATAGAATAATAATAAGTATACTAGAGAATACTTGTATGGCTCATTACTTTCTTTTGTGATGAGAGAATATTTGGTACTACTAGTGCAAGAACAAAACTTGCATTTTAGGCTACTAAATTAGTGAAAGATGAGGAATATGATGAAGAGAAGTTTGATGAGCTTGAGGCAAACTTTATGAGAAGAATGAAGAAAGTAACTAGAAAATACAAAGGTAAATTACCCTTTAAATGTTTCAACTGTGGAAAGATAGATCATTATGCTTCTAGATGTCTTGATCGAATTGCAAATCAAAGAATAATGAAATAAAAGTAAAGTTAAATGGGAAGAATTATTATGTTAGAGAAGATGAAAATATTTTTTATGATGAATTTGATCATGAAGAAGATAATGAATTTTCTCTTGGTGGTAAAGGAAGAATCTTCTTCTGCTGACCCTAGGAAAATTGTGAAGGAAAAATCATTGGAAGATGCTACTATAATATCTTTTTTTCATGTTAGAAGAGATAAATTTGAATGGATTATTAATAGTGGATGTTAAAATCATATGATTGGTGAAAATAGTAATTTTATAAAACTTGAAAATTTTTATAGAGGTTTTGTTGGATTTGGACATTATCAGATGGCTAGGATAGTTGGAATTGGTTCTATCATTTTTTATGGCAAACATAATACTGAAAATGTTTGATGTGTTAAAGGATTAAATTGTAATCTTTTGAGTTGGTTAATTATGTAGAAATGGATATAATCTTGATTTTCATGATGATGGATGTGAGATCAGAAAAAAGGTCTAAAAGTGTGATTATTGCAGGATAGAGGACAAATGGCAAATATTGCCTGCTAGCATAGATCAAGAATGTCAAGTTGGAAAACAAACAAGGAGAACTTTTAGAGTTAAGGAAAAATATTCTACTAGGCTATTGGAATTAGTGCCCACTAATCTTTGTGTTCTGACAAGAACAAGAAGTCAACAAGGTGATATGTATCATGCTCTTATTGATGATTACTGTAGAATGACCTAGGTTACTTTCTTAAAAGAAAAATCAAAAGCTCTAGAAAAGTTCAATAAATTCAATGCCATGGTTGAAAATGAGATAGATAGAAGAATAAAATGTTTGAGGTCTAACAGAGGTGGAGAGTTTACTTCTAATGAGTACAATACTTTTTGTGAGAATCATGGGATAAGAAAAAATTTGTCTACTCCTATGACGCTATAGTAGAATGGTGTAATTGAATGGATGAATAAAACAATTCAAGAGGCTTCTAGAACAATCATGAATGAAGTAAGCCTACCATAAATATACTGGAAAGAAGAAATACATACTACAACATATACACTTAACAAAGTACAAATTAGCATAAATTATGGGAAGATATCTTATGAACTATGGTATGGAAGGACTTCGTCTCTAAAATATTTTAGAGTATTTGGAAGTAAATGTTATATCAGAAGAGATGAAGAGAATTTGGGAAAGTTTGACACAAGAGATGATGAAGGTATATTCCCTGGCTAATCTACTAAAAGAAAAGCTTACAAATGTTATAACAAAAGACTGAGAAGAATTGTTGAAAGCACAAATATGAAATTTGATGAAGACACTTCAAAGAAAATAGTTGTAGATATGGGATATGAATCAAATGAGTCTACTAGTAAACCAAAAGAAGAAAGGCTGTAGAAATAGAAATGCAAAATGATAAGGAAGATGCTCCAAAAATTGCTCCTAAGACTATGAGGTATGTGTAGAAGAATCATTCAGAGAGACAAACTATTAGAGACAAAAACAGAGGTGTTATCACATGTAAATATGTTGAAGAATAGGTGAACTTATGCTTAATTTTAGAGAGAGAGACAAAAACAATAAAAGAATCTTGCAATGATCAACATTGGATGAAAGACATGAAAGAAAAATTGGAATAGATTGAAAAGAACCAGACATAGGAACTTGTCCCAAGACCAACTGACATAAATGTGATAGTAACTAAATGGGTATTTCAAAACAAACTAGATGAATATGGAAGCATAGTAAGGAATAAGGCAATACCTATTTGTAAAGGCTACTCAGACATAGAAGGGATAGAATTTGAGGAAACTTATGCTCTTGTGACAAAAATGGAAGCTATCAGATTGTTTCTAGATTTTACCACATGCAAGGATTTCAAGGTCTATCAAATGGATGTGAATACATTTGTGAATGGAGAATTAAAAGTAGTGTATATAGAGAAACCAAAAGGATTCATGATATCAGATACTTTAGATATGGTCTACAAACTGAAAAAGGTGTTGTATGGATTGAATCAAGCTCTCATAAATTTGTAAGCAAGGCTTGATAGGTATTTGCTGAAGCAATAATTTTAGAAAGATACCACCGACAATAATCTCTATTTTAAGGTTGAGGAAAATAATATCCTAATTGTAGCTATTCATGTGGATGACATAATGTTTGGAGGAAATGATAGTATGTGCAATAAGTTTTCTAATGAGATGCAAGAAGAGTTTGAAATGTTTAAGATTGGAGAAATGAATTTCTTTCTTGGTTTACAAGTTAGAGAGAGAGTGGGTGGGGATAAGGTGAGAGAGAGGGAGGCGGGAAGGAATGGGATGGGGAGAGAGAGAGAGAGAGAGAGAGAGAGAGAGAGAGAGAGAGAGAGAGAGAGAGAGAGAGAGAGAGAGAGAGGTGATTGAAAGATAGGAAGAGACCTTAGAGAGAGAGATCAAGTGAGTATTAGGACCCAGAGGCAACTGAGAGGGGGGGGGGTGAATCAGTTGTCAAATAATTTCAACCCAAATATACATTAATGAAACTTGATACTTAATACCAATAAACCAAACTTAATGTTGGTTAACAGTTAATATTAATACCAGTGAAGCTTAATGCATGAAACAGAAAGAGAAACAAAATCCACAACACACAACATAGAGATTTGTACATGGAAACCCTATAAGGGGAAAAACCACGGTGGGAAGCCTTACCCACAATCAGATGATGCTACTGAAGATAGTATGTGTTTACAAATGGAGTCTGTACATGCAGAAAGGCCAGCTACCTAGTGCTCACTGCTCAAACACAAGATGGGAGTCACACTAACTACAATTGGATGATTAAATTGAATGATAATGTACCACTCAAAGTAGCATATCTAGTGCTAGATTCAGTACCGGTTAAGCTCTGATTATCTCCTTCAAACCTTCCTTGAATCTTCAAATGATGTCTGCATGAGTAGCTCTGCTTATACTTGCATATAACGAATATGACAACCTTACCATACCATATTGTATTCCATTACATAATCTCACAAATGAGATCTTACATATATAACAAAACCTAAGACCAAATATGTAGGTCGACTCACTAAGAATATTAAAATCAATTACAAATAAGTCAAGATGCGATGCATCATGTCGGATAAATTTTATTACAACAATAACCAATCAATTAATCATCTCTATATCATGTCACGCTAATCTGGAATAGATAATGCATGCCGGTCCATAACCTAGACCAATTTGTCGGTAACAACAAATATGTCAGGCCAATTAAACCAATAATCAAATCACCAAAACCAAGTGTCAAAACCATGTCTTCGACATAACCAAGTGATGTCTAGATGATAACAAGTCATCCTTAGTGTCGATGAACAATATAACCTACTGGTGAACCAAATACCGATGACTATGCATAAGTCACTGAACTTGCCGGTGAACATAACCAAAGATCTCCAGAAGGATAAGTGTCGACAAGTGTTGACATCAATGACAAAACCAATGCAACATATCCATAATACCAACAATATCCCCCTTCGGAATTGATGGTAACACAAGATGGAAAAACCATCTAAGTGCCAAAGCAGAAATGCCAAAAACCAACAATCTCCAGAATAGATCAATATCAGAAATCAAGATATACATGCAGAGAGTAAAAATCTCTCCCCCAATGAATAATCTCCCCAAAGGATAATGTGTTTTTCCATAGATATCTCTCCCCCTTTGATATCAAATGCCAAAGAAATACAAATACCAGATACAACCAGTTCATAGAACCAATTAAATACCAACTACTCCCCCTGAGAAGTAGCTCTCCTTCATCAAAGCCAAAAAAAGGTTTCTCTGTAAATTTTGTTAGTTTGATGCCAAGAATCAATTGTCTAAGTTTCTAATGGTAAGGGTATAACCCCAAGCTGCTCTTTGAGATATTCAAAAGTTTCCTTAGGCAAAGGCTTAGTAAAGATATTTGCAATCTGCTCTTTAGTATTCACATAAACCAATCTCACTTCTTTTGCTTCAACATTCTCTTTTAGGAAGTTATATTTGATAGAAACATGTTTAGTTTTGGAGTGAAATACCGGATTCTTAGATATATCAATTGCTACTAAATTGTCACAATAAATGATTATAGGTTCTTTGAATTTTACCTTTATGTCCTTCTGTTGGCATTGCACACTCCAATGAGAATTGTAGGTGATTGAAGGTATTGTCATTGATGGAAACCTTGCAATCTTATGTCACTAGCAAGCACTGACACCAGCATACTCTACATTGACAGATAGTTCACCGGCAGTGATAAGAATTTTTACCAGCATCCTAGCCGACAGGATTTTGACTATTGTATATTGTATTTAATTGTAATATCTTTTTGTAAGCCGATATGGCATATTGTAATAAGACTCATATATAAGTATGAGATCTTGTAGATCATTTAAAAGAGAAAAAATAGGATGGATATGTACAATGAATATTAAGGCAGATTTTGGAGTAAGGTTTATGGTTATTGTATGAGCTTCAACCGGTACTGAACCTGGCATAGAAGATGCTTTTTGTAGCAGTACATTATATTGGATTCTCATAATCCATTTTGTAAGTCAGTGAGACTTCCTTTTGTATTTGAGCAGTGAGCTCTAGGCAGTTGGCCTTCCTGCATGTGTAGGCACACTATTGTAAGTAATATCCATTCATTGGCCAGAGAGTGAATATTGTGGGTCACAAATCCCACCAAGGTTTTTCCCACACTGGGTTTCCTCACCAAAAATATTGTGTTATGGTGTGCTTTCTATGTTGTGTTTATTACTCATATTTACTACATTAATTCTTGTTTACCGGTACACTATTTTGGAATGCAAATTACTTAATAAGTTTAGAAAATTTGTTAACTGGTTAGATACTAATTCACCCCCCCCTCTCAGTATCTTTGGGAATCCTAACAATTGGTATCAGAGCCTAGTCCTCTATTTCCAAAAGCCTAACACCTTGAGGGAGATTCTGACACCGGTACAGATGGAAAACTTGAGGAAGCAATTGGAAACAACTCTTTTAGATTATGATGCAGAAAAGTTGAAGAATATCAAACTTGAAGATGATCTGAGGACTGCATAGGAATTCATTCAAGGACTTCAAGAAAATCTCACTATTGCTAGAAACAAAAGAAGAGAACTTCATGAGAAGATGCAACATGATGATTATGAAAAGGAAACTCTTAATGACCTTGTGAACAAGTTGAGACAAGAAAATAGTGCTAGGAGGAATGAGATGCAAGATATGACTATGAGGTTTTGTAAAGACATTGAAGACAGAAAGAAGAATGAAGATGACTTGACTAGGAGACTCAATGATCCTATAAATGAAAATACAAGACTCAGTCATGAAAATGATATGTTGAAGATAGATTTGATGCACACACAAAATGATAAAACTGAACTTATGAGAGAGAAGGGAATCTTGGAAAATGAGTTGGCTACTGCAAATCAACACAAAGAGAAATTCAAGAAAAGTTCAGAAGAACTTGATAACATGCTGAAAAATCAGAGACTTGATGGAGATACTAATGGAATTGGCTTTGAAGTTGGTGAAAGCTCTGGTACTGCAAACAATCATGATCATAGCAAACCGGTAAGACAACCTAATGCTTACAAATTTAATGGGAAATGCTTTAACTGTAACAAGTATGGTCATAGAGAAAATCAGTGTAGATCTAGAAACTATCAGAACAGTAATTCACCCACCGGTCAATGTTCCAAATGCAACAAAATTGGTCATAATTTAGAAAATTATAGAATGAATGTAAGATGTTATGTTTGTGGAAGATTTGGACACTTATCTAATCAATGCAAAACACATAGAGGCATAGGATATGGAAAGGCTATTCAGAAGAATAATGTAACTTGTTATGCTTGCAACAAGATTGGACATATTGCAAAGTTTTGTAGAAGGGATCACCAGCAAATAATAATGGACCTAGTTTGAAAGGCAAAGAGAAGGTAGATGAGGTAAAGAAAGAATTTTCAAAATAATGGATTAGAAAGAGAGATCAGAATGTTGATGAGACTATTCCTTCATCGATAGAACATGGTATTCATCCAACTAAACTAAAACATTTTGGGGGTATGGAAACTAACTCAAAATCATGCAAGTTTACCCTCAGTTGATGGTAAGAAGATGAATTCCTTCTTTACCAGTAGATGTGTTAAGTTTCACTTAACCGATAGGCATTTATTGTGGTTGTTGAAGGAAAAGACATTATAAATCAGTGCTTTTTACTCTTTTTCACTCACCAAGCATTCAAATTTCCTAAGAGCACAATTAACCCGAGTGAAGGCATCCACAGCAAGAAGTGAAGCAAAATATTTCAAGCATCCAAACCTAAAAGGCAAATTAAGGTATTTATCAATGGCTTCCTCCTCTGCTCCTGAATTCATGGCAAACCCTACTGTTATTGAAGTGGTTAAACACCCTCAGCCCGTATTCAAGATTATCCCCGAAATAGAAAAATAGGATGACACCCTAGGAGCATTTTCTAAAATCCCTAATGGAGTTGCATATGCAGAAGACCCAAGAATATACATACATTGCCATATTGAGGAACTAGGTTCATATGAGATCATGAAAATGTATAAGAATGTGATTTGTGATGAGAATGGAACTGTGAAACTGGAACATAAGGCTATAGAAACCCTAGGTTTTTTGGAAATCCTTGACATTCCAAAATTTCCTAAGAAAGTTGTAAGGATTGTACTTAGTAGAGTTCATGGAGAATTCTTTTGGCTTGACTCTATCCATAAAATTACAAGAGAAATGATTAGGGCTGTGACTGGCTTACCTTCCACTGGTAGTAGGCCAGATAAGACCAAGAAAGTTTCAAACAACACAGTGATGAGTTTAACCAGTGCAACCCATGACAACAGATCCCTGAGAGTTAATGATGTGAAAGACATAAATGTCAGATTCACGAGCATGATATTAGGATATAAAAAAACACATGCTAACTAACTGAACTTAGTTTCAAGTATATGTATCAAGAGTGCATATGATATGGTTAACAATGATGCCAAGATAGATGTATGTGAGTGGTTGAAAGATGAATTGATTGACAATATGAACAAAATAAAAAGAGATAAGAAAGGTACTTTCAGATTTGGCAATCTTCTTGTATGCCTAATGCTATATCTTACTAAGGAGGTTCCCGGTATAGGCAGGAAAGACTTTGGTTATGAGATACCAGTAGGTAAACATCTATTGGATATCTTCACTGGCATGGGAACAGACAGGGAAAACAAAATAATAGAGTATTTACAAGCATTTAAGGCTAACAGGAAAACAAGGGAAAGGTTACCATAGAGTATTGTTGACAAGAATCAAAAAGAAATTTGTTTTGTAATTAAGAAAGATGAAATTTGGATGGAGGCAGTTCTTCCTAGAACTATTTGAGTGACAAAGATGGGTTATGAGGCTGATGTGAACATTATTGAAACATATGCCAAAGCCCTACTTGAAGCCCCTAGAGAACCTGAGGAAAAAGTGTTTGGTAATACTGAAACCATTGAAAGTAAAGTACAAACACTTAAACAGAGAAAGAAAAGAGAAAAATATATCAGGAGTGCAACTAAATAGGTGAAAGAGATTAAGTAAAACATAATGAATATCACCAGTATCCAAGAAAGTGATTTGGAAGAGTTACAACCGGAAGCCCACCTCTCACCGGTTGGAACTTCATCAGAAAGTGAAATCCTAGCAGAGTTTAAAAGAGTAGATAGGAAGAGAAAACCTTCATTGGTACCCTCTCCTACACCCAAGAAGGCAAGAAAGAAACAACAGGTAGTGAGGCCCCTAGCTAAAAAGATGACACCCAGGAAGAAAAAGGAAAAACAGGTTATTCCACCTCTTGACAACTTGCTAAATGAAATAATAGATGATGGAAATTTGTCTAATGAAGTAAATTGTATGATACCTTTACAAATAAAGAAAAGGAGACCATAAAATATAGCATCATCCTACACCTTGACATTTATAAGAAATTTTTGATAGAGGTTGTAGATGATTTGCCTAGTGATCTTTATAGGCGGCTTGATGCTAAAAAGCTAGCCATTATGGAATTAGACAAGAAAATAAAGATAGAGAAATTACTTGTTGTTCATCCTGTTAAATTAGTTGACGAAATTGATGAGTTGATAAGTGAAGCAAATAGGATAGTATTTTCTAGTTGTCACTGACATGCAAGTCTAATGGCCGACAGGGTTAATGAGATCACATAAGAGACAACCGATAAATGGGACATCTTCTTTGTGGAGAAAGAGAAGAAAGAAGAACTAAAAAGGCCAAAAACTTTTAAGGTATACCAAAAGGATAACGATAAAGGAAAAGGCAAAATAGGTTGACTACCAAGTATAAAAGTGATTGATAATTTACCACCTCATTCCGATACTCCACTAGTACAAACTATTGATACACCAATAACTGAGAATGTGGAGACTGTTAGGTCCCAGAGGCAACTGAGAGGGGGGGGGGGTGAATCAGTTGTCTAATAAATTTAAACCAAAAACAACTTAACCAATTTACTGCATAATATCGGTGAACCAGACTGTTATACCAGTGGACAGTTTTATCAGATAATTTTAATTTCGGTAAGACTTAATGCATGAAATAAAAGAACAAAGTCATCCACAACACATAACACCAGAAATTATACATGGAAACCCTGTAAGGGGAAAAACCATGGTGAGAAACCTTACCCACAATCAGATGATACTACTGCAGATAGTAAGTGTATACAAATGGGGTTTGCACATGCAGAAAGGCCAAGCACCTAGAGCTCGCTGCTCAATCACAAAATGGGAGTCACACTGACTATAGTTGGATGGTTAAATCCAATAAGAATGTATTGCACAAAATAGCATCTTCATATGCTGGATTCAGTATCGGTGTAGTTCTAATTGTCTTCACAAAGACCCTCCTTCAATCTTCAAATGATGTCTACATGTATAGCTCTTCTTATTCTCGCATATACCTTCACACAATCCTTTTTCACATTCAACATTTGATCTTACAAATAAGATCTTACATTTATACCATAACCTAAGATCAATTTTAGTAGGTCGGCTCTATAAGATATTTACAATAAAAGCATTTCACAAACAAAACAATATTTGATGCAATAACCGATTGAACATGTTGGCTTAATGAATTTACAAAAATAATTAATCCTCTCCAAAGCGTGCCATGCTGATCTGGAAAAGATAAACCTGTCGGTGTATACCCTGGACCTATTTGCTGGTAATAGAAAATATGCAAATGTGAATATACCAATAACCAATTCTCCAAGACAAGATGTCAAAATGATGTTTTTGACATTACCAAGTGTTTTCCAGGACATTCCAAGTGTTGGTAATCATTATATCCTACCGGTGTACCATATACCGACGACTGTGCAAAAGTCACTTTCTTGTCGGTGAATGTTGTTGGATCTCCAAAGTGCTAGATTTTTAGTAGGTGTTGACATCAATGACAAAACCATACCAAAATACC
This sequence comes from Cryptomeria japonica, assembly GCF_030272615.1. Classification (NCBI taxonomy): domain Eukaryota; kingdom Viridiplantae; phylum Streptophyta; class Pinopsida; order Cupressales; family Cupressaceae; genus Cryptomeria; species Cryptomeria japonica. Next base: position 110,548,604 of record NC_081406.1, read on the forward strand.
AACAATCTCCCTCTTTGGCATTGATGGCAACACAAGATGGAAAAACCATCAAAGTGACAAAAACTGAAATGCCAAATACCAAAAACCAACAATCTCCAAATAGAGATCATAACCAGAAATAAAAAATACAGATACATAGAGTAATAATCTCTCCCAAACAACAATCTCTCCCCTTGGGAGAAACATGTGTTCCAAGTTCATATATAAAATACCAATCAATTTAGTATACCAACTACTCCCCCTAAGAAGTAGCTTCCCGTCAAAGCTGGAATAAAGATTTCTCTGTTAATTCTATCGGTTGATGACAATCATCAACTTCCTAAGTCTCTACTGGTGGGGGTATGACCCCAAGCTGATCTCTGAGATATTCAAAAGTCTCTTTAGGCAGAGGTTTAGTAAAGATATCTAAAATCTGCTCTTTAGTATTCACATAAACCAGTTTTATTTCCTTTGCTTCAACATTTTCCCTTAGAAAATTCAGTTTGATAGAAACATGTTTGGTTTTAGAATGTAATACCAGATTCTTAGATATATCAATTGCCACAGTGTTATCACAATAGATAGTAATAGGTTCCTTGCATTTTACCTTTATGTCTTTTAACATTTGCTTAAGCCATAGTACCTGTGTACAGTTAGTTGTTGCTGCAACATATTCTAATTCTGCTGTTGATAATGATGTACAACTTTGTTTCTTACTCAACCAAGAAACTAGTCTATTTCCAAGAAAAAATGCTCTGCCGGTGGTTCTTTTTCTATCATCCACATCTCCTGCCCAATTTGCATTTGTGTATGCACATAATTCAAAGTTTTCATCTATAGGATACCATAATCCAAGATTTATAGTGCCTTGTAAGTACTAGAAAATCCTTGTTACTACTGATTCATGATTTTCTCTAGGATTACTTTGAAATCTTGAAACAATACATACTGCATTCATAATATCAGGTTTGGTTTGTGTTAAATACAGTAAACCTCGTATCATAGATTTGTATCTAGTTGGATTAACAGGTGTAGATTCATCCCTTAGTGATAGTTTGTCATTTGTAGTTATAGGTGTGCTTACCAGTTTAGAGTTCTCCATCCCTAATTTCTTTAGTAACTCTTTTAAGTACTTGGATTGACTCAAGAATATACCTTTATCAGTCTGTGAAATCTACAATCCTAAAAAGAATTTTATTTCTCCAATCATAGACATTTCAAATTCTTGCTGCATTTTAATAAAAAATTCTTTACATAATCCATCTTCTCCTCCAAAGATTATATCATCAACAAATACTTCTATAACCAAGATGTCATCATTAGTCACTTTATAGTATAAATTGATGTCTGCATTTCCTTTAGAAAAACCAATCTTCAAAAGATACTTATCCAATCTTGCATACCAAGCTCTTGGAGCTTGCTTCAATCCATACAAAGCTTTTCTTAACCTGCAAACCATATCTTTGTCATCTGTCAAAGAAAATCCATCAGGTTGTTCAATGTAGACTTCCTCTTCAAGATCTCCATTCAGAAATGCACATTTAATATCCATTTGATAAACTTTGTAGTTCTTGTGTGCTGCAAAAGCCAAGAATAATCTAACTACCTCTATTCTAACTACTGGTGTAAAGGTTTCATTATAATCAATTCCTTCTTTCTGAGAATATCCCTTACATACTAGTCTTGCTTTATTTTTTATAACCTTATCATCTTCATTAAGTTTGTTTCTAAATATCCATTTGGTTCCAATTACATTTTTATCTTTAGGCTGAGGAACTAATGTCCAAGTGTTATTTTTCTTAATTTGTTCTAATTCTTCTTCCATAGCTTTAATCCAGTGTTTATCTTCATATGCCTCATTAACAGATGATGGTTCAATTTGAGAAATAAGACATACCTCTTCATTTTCCAATCTTCCTCTTGTCATAACTCCTTTAAACTTGTTTCCAATTATCTGATCTTCAGAATGATTCAGTCTTACATACTGGGGTGTCTTTGTTTGTTGTTGTTCCTTAGTTACTGTGGAATCCTCAGATGATACCGGGGTAGCTGGATCTTCATTCTGTACTGGTGGATTCAGTGTACGTTCATTTGTCAAAAATTATGTTGCCGGTTCAGAGTCTATATACCTTGATGTTCCTCTGAATTGTTCATCAATCTTTACATTTGTACTTTCAACAATTTTCTGCAATCTTTTGTTAAAACATCTATATGCCTTGGTTTTAGATGAATAACCAAGAAATATTCCTTCATCACTTCTAGGATCAAATTTGCCAATATACTTATCTCTTATGATATAACATTTACCTCCAAAAATTTTGAAATATTTAAGAGTAGGAGTAATACCAAACCATAGTTCATGAGGGGTCTTATCGGTTTCACCTTTGATGTGAACTTTGTTGAATTTATAGACCGATGTAATGACTACCTCTCTCCAATATACATGTGGTAGGTTTGCTTCTAATAACATACTTCTTGCTACATCCAAGATAGTTCTATTTTTCCTTTCAACAACTCCATTCTACTGTGGTGTCCGGGGTACTGATAGCCATCTTCTGATTCCATTTACTTCATAGAATGTATTAAATTCCTTAGATGTAAATTCTCCTCCTTTATTTGATCTTAGACATTTGATTTTCTTACCGATTTCATTTTCTACCATTGCTTTGAACAGTTTGAACTTTGCAAGTGCTTCTGATTTTTCTCTGAGAAAAGTAACCCAACACATTCTAGAGTAGTCATCAATGATTAGCATGAAATATCTATCACCTTGTAAGATTTTAGTTCTAGCTGACCACATAAATTAGTGTGAATCAAATCAAGAGCATTATTGGATTTTTTTGGAATACTTTTGAAACTAGCTCTAACTTGTTTTCCAAATTGACATTCCTTACATGTTGTATTGTGAGGTTTGACAATTTTAGGTAAATCTTTAACTGCCTTAATAGTACTGATCTTCACCATGCAATCAAAGTTTACATGACAGAGTCTCTTATGCCATAGCCAACTTTCATCAATATGAGCAATCAAGCATGTCTTTTCATTGTTATTCAGATGAAAGATGTTACCTCTAGTTTGATTACCGGTTGCAATTTCTAAACTAGTTTTATTCATGAATTTGCATTTTCCATTTTTGAATTGTAATTGAAATACTTTCTCAACTAATTGACCAACACTCAAAAGATTATGCTTTAATCCTTCAACATAGTATACATTGTCAGTGTTATGCTTACCATCAAGAGATATTGTACCCTTACCTTTGATCAAACAAGCTTTGTCATCTCCAAATCTCACTAAGCCTCCATTGTATTCTTGAAAGTTCAAGAATTTACCTTTGTCTCTTGTCATATGATGTGAGCATCCTAAATCAATGATCCATTCATCCTTTACTTCAACTTTAGCTGCCAAGGCCTATTCTACCGGTTGAGTAGTAGGTGCCAGTTGATCTTCTATTATAGCAACAAAAACCCATCCATTGTCTGCCGGATCCTCATCAAAATCATCAGTCACACCTTCATCAGCAATGTAACAAGATTTGTCTTTATTCTTCTTAAATCTGTATCTCTGATATTTAGGGTTAGGCTTGTATATTCTTCTAGCTTCTTCTCTTAGTCCAGCATGTCTATCAGGGCATCTTGAAGCCATATGACCAATCTTATTGCAGTTAAAACATTTAAAGGGTGGTTTACCTTCATACTTACTTCCAACTGGACCTTTAGGCATTTTCCTTGCAAATAGTGCTTCAAGTTCTTCAAGTTCTTAATTCTCTTTCCTGCTTTCTTCAAGTTCTCCTACATAAAAGGCTTTCCAATCAGATTTGTCAAATGATGGAGCAGACGATGTTGATTCTTTAAAGGCCAAATCTATCTTTATAGTAGCAATAGGACCAAATTCTTCAATTTCAAAAGCTGAAAGTTTCCCAATCAATGTATCCCTAGTTATTGATGTATTAGGCATTGTTCTCAACTCATTTATAGCAGTGACTTTCATTTCATATGTCGGTGGAAATCCTCTTAAAACTTTTGAAACAATTTCATCCTCACTTAAGGTTCCTCCACAACATTTAATACCCAAAACAATCTCATTTACTCTTTCCATGAAAGCAGAAATCCTTTCATCTTCTTCCATTTTCGGATGTTCATACCTGACCCGGAAGCTTTCAAGTTTTGCAATTTTGACTATGGAATCTCCTTCATTCAGTATTTCCAAATGATCTCAAATAGCTTTAGCAATAGACCTATCTGATATTCCCATGATTTGTTGATATGATAATGCACTCAAAAGTGCTTCTCTTGCTTAGCAATCATTTTATTCATCTTTTCCCAAGGTAGGTGGATTAGGCTGACTAGGAGGAGGAGCAGGATAACCATTCTTTGTAACATCCCAGATGTCCTTTCCAATGCAATTTAGATGTGTCTCCATTTTGATCTTCCATATGCCATAATTGGTTCCATCAAGTTTAGGACTGTCCTTCCTAAAATAGTTAGTAGACATTGGATCTCCTCATGTTGTTAAACTTCTGCAAAAGAGGACTAAGCTCTGATACCAATTGTTAGGTCCCGGAGGCAATTGAGAAGGGGGGGGGGTGAATCAGTTTTCTAATAAATTTAAACCAAAAACAACTTAACCAATTTACTGCATAATATCATTGAACCAGACTGTTATATCGGTGGACAGTTTTATCAGATAATTGTAATACCAGTAAGACTTAATGCATGAAATAAAAGAACAAAGTCATCCACAATACATAACACCAAAAATTATACGTGGAAACCCTGTAAGGGGAAAAACCACGGTGGGAAACCTTACCCACAATTAGATGATACTACTGCAGATAGTAAGTGTATACAAATGGGATCTGCACATGCAGAAAGGCCAAGCACCTAGAGCTCACTGCTCAATCACAAAATGGGAGTCACATTGACTACAGTTGGATGGTTAAATCCAAATAGAATGTATTGCACAAAATAGCATCTTCATATGCTGGATTTAGTATCGGTGTAGTTCTGATTGTCTTCACAAAGACCCTCCTTCAATCTTCAAATGATGTTTGTGTCTATAGCTCTTCTTCTTATCGCATATACCTTCACACAATCCTTTTTCGCATTCCACATTTGATCTTACAAATAAGATCTTACATTTATACCATAACCTAAGACCAATTTTAGTAGGTCAACTCTACAAGATATTTACAATAAAAGCATTTTACAAACAAAACAATATCCGATGCAATAACCGATTGAACATGTCAGCTTAATGCATTTACAACAATAATTAATCCTCTCCAAAGCGTGCCATGCTGATCTGGAAAAGATAAACCTGCCGGTGTATACCCTGGACCTATTTGCCAGTAATACAAAACATGCAAATGTGAATATACCAATAACCAATTCTCCAAGACAAGATGTCAAAATGATGTTTTTGACATTACCAAGTGTTTTCCATGCCATTCCAAGTGTCAGTGATCATTATATCCTACTGATGTACCATATACCGGTGACTGTGCAAAAGTCACTTGCTTGCCGGTGAATGTTGTTGGATCTCCAAAGTGCTAGAGTTTTAGTAGGTGTTGACATCAATGACAAAACCATACCAAAATACCAACAAAGACTCCACATTAGGATACAAATCCTAATTTTGAAGTTTTGTACATAATGAACATTGATACTCAGGAGGTCAATATTGTGGTTGACAAGGAGACCATTGAGGAAAAGAAGAAAGATGTGGCTACTGAGTCACTGGCTGACAATATTGAGGTAGAACACATTGAGACACAAGTTGAACATGCAGAACAAATAGTGGAATATATTGAGATTGGGGTTAGTGAAATGGTGACTGATACCATTGATACAAACATTGAAAAACTGACAGATGGGACACCAGCTGCATAGAATACAGAGAAGCCTACTGAGTCACCAATAGTGGATAGTGCAGAGGTGGAAACAGAGAAACCAGCAGTGGATACCATTGAAAAATCATCAGAGGCACCGACTGATAACACTAAGAAACCATCAGAAAAATTGGTAGAAGAGAGCACTGAGAAACATGGAGAGATAAAATTAGAGAAATAGGCAGAGAAATAGGTAGAGTAACAGGTTCATTCATAGGTACATACAGAGATAGTGCCACCAGCAACAGTTGAGAAACCTAAACCTTTGCTGATAGAAATGTAGACACAAACTGACCCACCAGAGGTTGAGGCAAGCAAAGTGGTTTCTCACATCGATAGCATGGAGATTGTGAAGGTAGTTGGACAATCATCTGGTACTTCCATGACTGAATTCAGACCAACTAATATAACTGAGGTATTATTAGATTCAATCAAGAAAATAACAGATTGTAATGTATTAGCATATAAGGCTATAGATGATACCATCCCCATTCTTAAATTGATTGCACCCAAGTGCAATGTAGAAAATAAAGATTCTTTGAGTCAACTAGACACATTGTCTAAGTACATCACTGGCAACATATTGACTGTGGAACAAATAAATGAGGAGACATTCAAAGAGAAAATGAATGGAGAAAAGGAGAAATTCTTTGATGAGACAATAAAGAAGTGCATGAGACACATTGACACCCTCTTACCGGCACTGAGTAAAACAATAATGGATTTAAAGGAACTATATAGAGATACATGTAAGACTAATCTCTTGACAATGGATATCGATAAGGAGATTAGCAAAGTATAGAAAGAAATAAATAATATAGCTAACAATATCATTGGTTCATTTGAACCAATATCAGTTATAGAATAGGAGATAGCTTGATTTGAGGAGAAAATTGAAAAATTGGAGAAGGAGAAGGAAAGGATAAAAGGCAAGGCAAAAGAACTTAAATGTAGACTCAGTCCTAAATTGGATAACCTCATCTCTTTAAGGAAAGAGATCTCAGAGGCACTTGTTTAGGGACAGAAGACACTAGAAGAGAAAATGCATCACCTCACCGGTATGATTCAAAGAATAGAGGCAACATTGAAAGAAAGTGATAGGTTCACTCAGAGCCTGAACATGGTATTAGCAGACCTATTCTAGATTATAACCAATCGGTTAAAAGGTTCGAGCTAAAACTGCACTCAATTGAAATTTTGACAACCTTTGTCATTGATGTCAAAAGGGGAGTAGTAGAGAAGAGAAAAATCCAATGACTTAGAGATCATCTACTCAGGGGGAGTACACAGTTTTGGTAAGATTTTTGGACTTCAATTTTTGGATACAATTTTGAATTTTTCTCATGAGTGCTACCATCAATGCCAAAGGGGGAGATTTTTGGCATTGCACACTCCAATGAGAATTGTAGGTGATTGAAGGTATTGTCATTGATGGCAACCTTGCAATCTTATGTCACTGGCAAGCACCGACACCAGCAGATAGTTCACCGGTAGCGACAAGAATGTTTATCGGCATCCTAGCCAACAAGATTTTGACTATTGTATATTGTATTTAATTGTAATATCTTTTTGTAATCTGACATGGCATATTGTAATAAGACTCATATATAAGTATGAGATCTTGTAGATCATTTAAGAGAGAGAAAAAATAGGATGGATATGTACAGTGAATATTAAGGCAAATTTGGAGTAAGGTTTATGGTTATTGTATGAGCTTCAACCGGTACTGAACCTGACATAGTAGATGTTTTTTGTAGCAGTACATTATATTTGATTCTCATCATCCATTTTGTAAGTTAGTGAGACTTCCTTTTGTATTTGAGCAGTGAGCTCTAGGAAGTTGGCCTTCCTGCATGTGCAAGCACACTAGTGTAAGTAATATCCATTTATTGCCTAGTGAGTGAATATTGTGGGTCACAAATCCCATCGAGGTTTTTCCCACACCGGGTTTCCTTGCCAAAAATTTTGTGTTATGGTGTGTTTTCTATGTTGTGTTTATTGCTCATATTAACTACATTAATTCTTGTTTACTGGTACACTATTTTGGAATGCAAATTACTTAATAAGTTCAAAAAATTTGTTAACCGGTTAGATACTGATTCACCCCCCCCCCCTCTCAGTATCTTTGGGAATCCTAACACCTTCAACATTTTCTTAATCCATAATACCTAAGTACAATTAGTTGCTGCTGCAACATATTCTGATTCTGCTGTTGATAATGATGTACAACTCTATTTCTTGCTCAACCATGAAATCAATCTGCTACCAAGAAAGAATGCCCCGCCGGTGGTTCTCTTTTTTTCATCTACATCTCCTACCCAATTAGCATCGGTGTATGCACATAAATCAAAATTTTCATCTTTAGGATACCATAAACCAAGATTTGTTGTGCCTTGTAAATACCAAAAAATCCTTTTCACCGTTGATTCATGATTTTCTCTAGGATTACTTTATAATCTTGAAAAAATACACACTACATTCATTATATCAGGTCTTGTTTGAGTCAAATATATTAAACCTCCAATCATAGATTTGTATCTTGTCAGATTAATAGGAGTTGAATCATCCTTCAATAATAGTTTATCAGTTGTAGTCATAGGAGTACTTACAGGTTTAAAGTTTTTCATACCAAATTTATTTAGTAATTCCTTCAAGTACTTTGATTGACATAAGAATATACCTTTATCAGTCTATGAAATCTACAATCCTAAAAAGAATTTTATCTCCCCAATCATAGACATTTCAAATTCTTCCTGCATCTTATTAGCAAAGTCTTTACACAATCCATCTGCTCCTCTAAATATGATGTCATCAACAAAAACTTCAATAACCAAAATGTCTTCATTAGTCACTTTGAAATATAACTTATTGTCAGCATTACCTTTAGTGTAACTAAGCTTCAATAGATATTTGTCCAATCTAGCATACCAAGCTCTAGGAGCTTGCTTCAATCCATATAAAGCTTTCCTTAATCTTCAAACCATATCGTTGTCTTTTGTCAATGAAAATCCATCAGGTTGTTCAATGTAAACTTCCTCTTCAAGATCACCATTCAGAAATGCACATTTAACATCCATTTAATATACTTTATAATTCTTGTGTGCTGCAAATGCAAGAAATAATCTGACTGCTTCAATTCTAGCTACCGATGCAAAGGTTTCATTGTAATCAATTCCCTCTTTTTTTGAATATCCTTTACACACTAATCTTGCTTTGTTTCTGATTACCTTACCATCTTCATTAAGTTTATTTCTGAATACCCATTTAGTTCCAATTACATTTTTATTTTTAGCCTGGGGAACTAATGACCATGTATTGTTCTTTTCAATTTGTTCCAATTCATCTTCCATAGCTTTAATCCAATGTTTATCTTCACATGCCTCAATAACAGATGCTTGTTCAATTTGAGAAATTAAGCATACCTCTTCATTTACCAGTCTTCCTCTTGTCATAACTCCTTGATACTTATTCCCAATTATCTAACTTTTCGAGTGATTCAGCCTTACATACCTGGGTTTGTTCACTTGCTATTGTTCTTCAGTCATTGTGGAATTCTCTAATGATGCTGGTGTGATTGGATCAACATTCTGTACTAGTGCACTCTATATAGCTTCATTTTTTATTATCTCAATTGCCGATTCAGAATCTATAGACCTTGAATTTCTTCTAAAGTGTTCATCTATCTTCACATTTGCACTCTCAATGATTTTCTGCAATCTTTTATTTAAACATCTATATGCTTTTCTCTTAGATGATTAACCAAGAAATATTCCTTCATCAATTCTAGGATCAAATTTGCCAATATATTCATCTCTTCTAATGTAACATTTGCTTCCAAATATTCTGAAGTACTTAAGAGTAGGAATATTACCAAACCATAATTCATAGGGTGTCTTACTGGTTTCTCCTTTGATGCGAACTTTGTTAAAGGTGTAAACCACTATATTCATTGCTTCTCTCCAATACACATGAGGTAGATTTTATTTTGATATCATGCTTCTAGCTGCATCTAGAATAGTTATATTCTTCCTTTCCACAACTCCATTTTGCTGAGGTGTTCGAGGTGCTGATAGTTGTCTTCTAATCCCATTAACTTCACAAAATGTATTGAACTCCTTAGATGTAAATTCACCTCCTTGATCTAATCTTAAACACTTGATTTGCTTACCAGTTTCATTCTCTACAAGTGCCTTGAATAATTTGAATTTCCCAAAAGCTTCTGATTTCCCCTTGAGAAAAGTAACCCAACACATTCTAGAATAATCATCAATAATTAGCATAAAGTATTTATCTCCCTATAGACTTCTTGTTCTTGTTGGACCACATAACTCAGTATGAATTAAATCAAGGACATCATTGGTTTTCTTAGAAATACTCTTAAAAGTTATTCTAACTTGCTTTCCCATTTGACATTCCTTACATACCGGATTATGAGGTTTTACAATCTTAGGTAAATTCCTTACTACCTTAGATGAGCTAATCTTCACAATGCAATCAAATTCACATGAAAGAGTCTTTTAAGCCATAACCAACTTTCATCAATATGTGCAATCAAGCATGTCTTTTCATTGTTGTTCAAATGAAAGATATTATCTCTAGTTTGATTACCGGCTGCAATATCCAAACTAGTTCTATTCATGATTTTGCATTTACCATTCTTGAATTGTATCTGAAATCCTCTTTCAACTAATTGACCAACACTCAAAAGATTATGCTTCAAACCTTCAACATAATAGACGTTGTCGGTATTGTGCTTACCATCAAAAGATGTAGTGTCTTTTCCTCTGATCAAACAAGCTTTGTCATCTCCAAATCTTACTAAATCTCCATTATATTTTTGAAAAGATAAGAATTTACTTTTATCACCAGTCATATGATGTGAACATCTGGAATCTATAATCCATTCATCTTTTCTTTTTCTTCAATTTTAGCTATCAGGGCCTACTTTACTAGTGGATTAGTAGGTGTTGGTTGATCTTCTGTTATTGCAACAAAATCCCATCCATTGTCTCCCGGTTCTTCATCATAATCATCAGTAACTCCTTCATCAACATAGTAACATGATTTGTCTCTATTCTTCTTAAATCTGTATCTCTGATATTCAGGGTTAGGCTTATATGTTCTTTTAGCTTCTTCCCTTAATCTTGCATGTCTATCAAGACATCTAGATGCCATATGACCAACTTTATTGTAGTTAAAACATTTAAATGGTGCATTACCTTCATACTTACTTCCAATAGGACCTTTAGGCATTTTCCTTGCAAATAGTGCTTCAATCTCTTCCATTTCTTCATTTTCCTTTCTCATCTCTTCAAGTTCTCTTGCATAAAGTGCTTTCCAATTAGATTTATCAGCTGATGATGAAGATGCTGCAAATGATGATGCTTTGAAGGCTAAATCTGTTTTAATTGTAGCAATAGGACCAAACTCCTCAAGCTCAAATGTTGTATGTTTTCCAACTAAGGTATCTCTAGATTATGATGTATTAGGCATAGTTCTCAATTCATTAATAGCAGTTACTTTCATTTTGTATGTCAGTGGCAGTGATCTTAAAACTTTAGAAATAATTTCATCTTCACTTAAGGAAGCTCCACAACATTGTATACCCAAAACAATTTCATTAAACCTTTCCATAAAAGCAAAAATTCTTTCATCTCCTTCCATTTTCAAATTTTCGTACCTAACCCAGAAGCATTCTAGTTTTGCAATTTTGACAGTGGTATCTCCTTCATTCAATGTTTCCAATTTATCCCAAATAACTTTAATAGTAGATCGATTTGATAATCCCATGATTTGCTGATCTGACAAGGCGCTCAAAAGTGCTTCTCTTGCTTTGCAATCATTCTCTTGATCCTTAGCCAATGTAGGTAGATTAGGTTGACTCTGTGTAGGACCAACATATCCATTCTATGTAACATCCTGTGTCTTTTCCAATGAAATTAAGATGTGTCTCCATTCTGATCTTCCATATACCATAGTTAGTTCCATCAAGTTTCAGACTGTCCTTAGTGAAATAGTTAGTTGCCATAGAATCTCCTCAAGTTGTTAAACTTCTGCAAAAAGAGGACTTAGCTTTGATACCAATTGTTAGGACCTGGAGTCAACTGAGAGGGGGGGGGGGTGAATCAGTTGTCAAATAATTTCAACCCAAATATACCTTAATCAAACTTGATAATTAATACCAGTAAACCAAACTTAATGCCGGTTAACAGATTAAATGTTAAGATTAATATCGGTGAAGCTTAATGTATGAAACAAAAAGAGAAACAACATTCACAAAACATAATACAAATATTTGTACGTGGAAACCCTGTAAGGGGAAAAACCATAGTGGGAAGCATTACCCACAATCATATGATACTACTGCAGATAGTGTGTGTACAAATAGAGTCTGCACATGCAGAAAGGCCATCTGCCTAGAGCTCACTGCTCAAACATAAGATGGGAGTCACACTGACTACAATTGGATGATTAAATCCAATGATAATATACTGATCAAAGTAGCATCTCCAATGCTAGATTCAGTACCGGTTAAGCTCTGATTATCTCCTTCAAACCTTCCTTGAATCTTCAAATGATGTCTACATGAGTAGCTCTACTTATACTTGGATATACCGAATATCACAAGCTTGCCATACCATATTACATTCCATTACATAATCTCACAAATAAGATCTTACATATATACCAAAACCTAAGACCAAATGTGTAGGTCAGCTCACTAAGAATATTATAATCAATTACAAATAAGTCAAGATGTGATGCATCATGTTGGCTCAATGCAATTACAACAATAACCAATCAATTAATCATCTCCATATTGTGTCGTGCTGATCTGGAATAGATAATGCATGTCGGTCCATAACCTAGACCAATTTTCTAGTAACAACAAAAAATTCAGGCCGATTAGACCAATAATCAAATCACCAAAATCAAGTGTCCAATGTTGGCAAATGCACACTCCAATGAGACATTGTAGGTGATTGAAGGTTTTGTCATTGATGACAACCTTACAATCCTATGACACTAGCAAGGCAATCCACTGACACTAGCAAGATTAGACTTTACACCGACACACAGACGAACAACACCGGCAGTGAAAGGAAGCATACCGACATAGAGGCTGACAGGAATTTTGTTTGTAAATTATTTTGTTAATTATTGTAAAAACATTGTAAGTCGACTTGGCAAGTTGTAAAATGACTCATATATATAAGAGATCATTGTAGAACATTTTGTAAGGGATAAAAGAAATGATATAGGTGAAATAAGGCAGACCTATTATGCAAATTATAGGTTAAGGGTTTATGTACGAAGCAGAGCTATAAACTGGTACTGGATCTGGCATAGTAGATGCTATTTTGAAGTACTACAAGACATTGGATTTATATAATCCATTTTGTAAGTTAGTGAGACTTCCCATTTTGTAATTAAGTAGTGAGCTCTAGGCACTTGGCCTTCCTGCATGTGCAGGCCCCTCTTGTAGCAGTAATATTCTCTTATTGGCCAGTAAGTGAATATTGTGGGTCACAAATCCCATTGAGGTTTTTCCCACATCGGGTTTCCTCATTAAACTACTATGTTATGGTGTGTTTTTCATGTGGTTGATGTTATCTCTGTTTACTGCATCATTTCTTGTTTACCGGTATACAATATTGATATGCTTTACATGTTTTAAGTTAAGAAAATGTTATAACTGGTTAGATACTGATTCACCCCCTCCTCTCAGTATCTGTGGGAATCCTAACAATTGGTATCAGAGCTTGGTCCTCTATTTTCAGAAGCCTAATAGCTTGAGGAAGATCTTGACACCGGTAGAGATGGAAAACTTGATGAAGCAATTAGAAGCAGCTCTCTTAGACTATGATGCAAAAAAATTGAAAAATATCAAACTTGAAGATGATCTAAAAGCTGCATAGGATATTATTCAAGCACTTCAAGAAAATCTTACCATTTCAAGAAACAAGAGAAGAGAACTTTGTGAAAAGATGCAAAATAAGAATGATGAAAAGGAAACTCTTAGTGATCTGATGAATAAGCTGAAACAAGAAAACATGACAACAAAGAATGAGATGCAAGATATGACTATGAGATTTTGTAAAGAAATTGAAGATAGAAAGAAGAATGAAGAAGACTTGACTAGAAGACTGAATGATGCTGCAAATGAAAACACAAGATGTAGTTATGAAAATGATATGTTGAAGATAGATCTGCTGCATGCACAGAATGACTCAAGTGAACTCATGAGACAAAAAGGTATCTTGGAAGGAGAACTGGCTGCTGGAAATCAACATAAAGAAAAATTCAAGAAAAGCTCAGAAGAACTTGGTGACTTGTTGAAGAATCAAAAACCTAATGGTGACACTAATGGTCTTGGCTTTGAAGCTGGTGAAAGCTCCGGTACTACAAACACATAGGATCATGGCAAACCAATAAGACAACCTATTGCTTATAAATTTAATGGCAAATGCTTTAACTGTAACAAGTATGGTCATAGAGCAAATCAATGTAGATCTAGAAATTATCATAATACCAATACACCCACCGATCAATGTTCAAAATGCAACAAAGTTGGTCACAATTTAGAGAATTGCAGAATGAATGTGAGATGTTATGTTTGTGGAAGATTTGGACACTTATCTAATCAATGTAGAACACAAACTGGCATATGATATGGAAAAGCTATTTAGAAAAATAATGTGACTTGTTATGCTTGTAACAAGATTGGACATATTGCAAAATTTTGTAGAAGCAAGTCCTCTCTGGTAAATAAAAAAGGTCCTAGTTTGAAAGGTAAAGAAAAAGTTGAAGAAGTTAAGCAGGAATTCTCAAAATAATGGATCAGGAAATCAGAACTAAGTGTTGATAGGAATACTCCTCCATTGGCAGAACAAAGTAACACTCCACTGATAGAAGAGAGTAACACTCCACCAATAGAAGACTCTTCATCTAACTGAAGAAAACTCATTTGAGGGTTTGGCAATCAAATGTGAAACATGCTATTATTCCATTGGTTGATGGTGAGAAGTTGAAATTACTTCTATACCAGCAGATAAGTTAAGTCATTACTTAACCGACAAGCATTAAATGTGGTGGTTGGCAAAAATAACATTATAAATCAATGTTTTGGCTCCATTTTCATTTCACCAAGCATTCAAACAATCAAAGTGCACAAAAATTCCCGAGCAAAGACATTTCGAGCAAAGAAGCAAAGCAATTCAGCAAGCAACCTTTCCTAAGGCTGATAAAGGTATTTATAATCATGGCTTCTTCATCTATTCCTGAATTCATAGCAAACCAAATTGTAGTTGAAGTGATTAAATGCCCTAGACTTGTATTTCAGTTAGTTCCCAAAATTGCTAAGAAGGATGATAATGTTGGTGCATTTTCTCAAATCCCCAAAGGAGTAGTTTTTGCAGAAGACCCTAGAATGTACATTCATTGTCACATAGAAGAATTAGGTGATGAGGAAATCAAGAGCATGTATAAGATTGCAATTTGTGATGATTCCGGTAATGTGAAACCTAAACACAAAATAGTTGAAACCCTAGGATTCACTAAAATTCTCAGTATTTTGGATTTTCCTAAGGATGTTATAAGGATAGTTCTAAGCAAGGTACATGGTGAATTCTTCTGGTTAGAATCAATTCACAAAATTACTAAAGAGATGGTAAAGGCTATGACAGGGTTACCCTCCACCGGTAACAGACCTAATAAGACAAAGAAGGTCTCAAATGACCTGGTGATGAACCTAATAGGTGCAACATCTAACAAGAGATATTTAAGAGTGAATGATGTAACCGACATCAATGTCAGATTCATTAGCATGATTTTAGGCTATAAAACCACAAATGCAAATAGGTTAAACTCGGTCTCTAGCCTATGCATAAAGAGTGCCTATGATATGATCAAGGATAATGCAAAAATAGATGTGTGTGAATGGTTGAAAGATGAGCTTATTGATAATCTTGGAAAAATTAAGAAAGACAAAAAGTGGACATTTAGATTTGGAAACCTACTTGTTTGCTTAATGATGCACATAACAAAATAGGTGCCTAGTATCAGTAATAAGAATCTTGGTTTTGATATACCGGTAGGCAAACAATTATCTGATCTACTAAATAACATGGGTGAAAACATAGAAAAGAATATAAATGAGTACTTTCAGGCATTGAAGACCCGGATGAATACTAGAGTCAGACTTTCACAAGCAATTGTAAATAAGTATAAAGATGAAATATGCTTTGTTATTAAGAAGGATGAGATTTGGATGGAGGCAGTTGTCCCAAGAACCATTTGGGTTATTGAAATGGGTTATGAAACTGATGACCACATAATTGAAATATATGCAAAAGCCCTTCTGGAAGCACCCAAGGAACCTGAAGAAGAGGTATTTGGCAGTGTTGAGACTATTGAGAATCAAATTAAATCTAAGAAAAGGGTAAAGAAGGTAGAAGTAATAGTAAGAAGAGGATTTAGGCAAGCAAAGGCTATCAAAGAAGATGTACTTAAACAAACCAATATCACTAAAGATGAGTTAGAAGTATAATAGCCAGAAACTCACCTTTCACCGATAGCAACTTCTTCAAAAAGTGATATGCTAGCTGAATTTAAAAGAGTTGTGAGGAAAAGAGAACCTTCACCGCTATCTACACCTTCTCCTAGAAGAACCAGACAGAAACAATAGGCAGTAAGGCCCCCGGCTAAGAAGATAACTCCAAAGGAGAAGAGGTTAACACCCAAGAAGAAGACTCAACAAAACATTGCTCCAATTGACAAACTACTAGATGAAATAATAGAGGATGGACAAATGAAAAACATCAATAATTTATATGATTCATTATCAGTTGATGACAAGGAGAAAGTTGAAAACAATGTAATTCTACACTTGGACATTTACAAGAAATTTCTAATGCAAGTTGTAGATGAATTACTGATAGAACTGTTTAAAAGACTTGAAGCTAGAAGGCAAGTTGTTGTAGAGCTTGATAAGAAAATGAAAATTGAAAAACTACTTGCTATTTATCTTGTCAACTCACCAAAAGAGATAGATGATCTGATCTCAGAGGCTAACCGGTCAGTATTTTTGATTGCACACCGACATGTAGCACTTATGGTTGGTAGAGTAAATGAGGTAGCAGAAGAAACTGCCAATGCATGGGACATATTCCTTGTAGAGAAGGAAAAGGAGGAAGAATATAGAAAACCCAAACACATCAAAGTATTTCAAAAGGATAAGGATAAGGGAAAAGGCAAGGTTGGTGGACCACCTAGCATAAAAATAAAAGATAACTTATCCCCACCGCCTCTGAATACTCCATCGATAGTGACTACTGATAATCAACCGAATAGTGAGAGTATGGACATACCACAAGAGGACACCAATCCCAATTCTGAGGTGTTATATACATTGGACATTGACAGACAAAAGGTCAATATTGTGGTAGATAAGGATACAACTGGGAAAACAGATATGGCAAATGAGCAACTGGTAACTGATGGTACAAAAGGCAAACCGACAGATGACAACATTGAGCAATAGGCTCACATAGAGCAAAAGGCTCCATCATAGCAACAGGGTCACACAGAGTCAGTGCCACCGGCAATAGCTAAGCAAGAAAAACCTTTGCTTAAACAAATGGAAACACAAACTAACCTACCACAGGTCATCACAAGCAAGGAAACTGCTCCCACTGACAGAATACAGATTGTTGGCTCATCAAATAATGTAACAGAAGTTCTTATGGATTCCATTAAGAAGATAACTGGCTGTAACTCACAAGCATACAAGGCAATAGATGACACCATTTCAATTTTGAAAATGATAGCACCAAAATGTAATGTAGATAATAAAGATTCTTTGAGTCAACTTGACACTTTGTCTAAGTATATTACTGAAAACACTGTGATAGTTGAACAAATAAAAGAGGAAGCATTCAAGGAGAGATTAGAGAAAGAAAAACACAAATTCTTTAAGGAAGAAATAAAGAAGTGTACAAGGCAATTTGACACACTTCTACGGGAACTATGTAGCACATTGAAGGAATTCAAAACTTTGTATAGGGATACATGTAAAACTAACTTTTTGACAGTTGATATAGACAAGAAAATTAGCAAGATATAGGAAGAAATAAATAAACTAGCTGACAATTTCATTAATTCATCTGATTCATTATTAGTTTTTGAGCAGAAGATAACATGTTTTGAGGAAGAACTATTAAAGTTGGAAAGAGACAAAGAAAGAATAAAAGGAAAGGCTAAAGATCTTAAATGGATACTTAGTCCAAAATTGGACTATCTCGCCTCCTTAAGGAAAGAAATATCTAATGCCTTGATTCAAGGATAGAAAACATCAGCAAAGCAAATGCAACACCTCACCGGTACAGTTCAGAGGATAGAGGCCACAATAAAAGACAACAAAAAGTTCATTGAGAGCTTGAATCTAGTTTTGGCAGATCTTTTTTAGATTGTAACCAACTGATTACAAGGATGAAGCTAGAAACCACACTCAATTGACACTTTGACAACCTTTGTCATTGATGCCAAAGGGGGAGTAGTGGAATGAGAAAAATAATCAATAAAATGACTCATCAACTCAAGGGGAGTACACATTATTTTGGTATACATTTTTGGTAAGACAATACCGGCAGATTCTTTTTGGATGATAGTTTTTGGATTTTTCTCATGAGTGTTGCCATCAATGCCAAAGGGGGAGATTGTTGGCAAATGCACACTCCAATGACACATTGTAGGTGATTGAAGGTTTTGTCATTGATGGAAACCTTACAATCCTATGATACTGGCAAGGCAATCCACTGGCACTAGCAAGATCAGACTTTACACCAGCACACAGACCACCGGCACCAGCAGTGAAAGGAAGCATACCAGCATAGAGGTCGATAGGAATTTTGTTTGTAAATTATTCTGTTAATTATTGTAAAATCATTGTAAGCCAACTTGGCAAGTTGTAAAATGACTCATATATATAAGAGATCATTGTAAAAATTTTTGTAAGGGATAGAAGAAAATATAAAGGCAAAATAAGGCAGACCTATTATGCAAATTATAGGTTAAGGGTTTATGTATGAAGCAGAGCTATAAACTAGTACTGGATTTGGCATAGTAGTTGCTATTTTGAAGAAGTACAAGACATTGGATTTATATAATCCATTTTGTAAGTCAGTGAGACTTCCCATTTTGTAATTGAGTAGTGAGCTCTAGGCACTTGGCCTTCCTGCATGTGCAGGCCCCTCTTGTAGCAGTAATATTCTCTTATTGGCCAGTAAGTGAATATTGTGGGTCAGAAATCCCACTGAGGTTTTTCTCACACTAGGTTTCCTTGTTAAACTACTGTGTTATGGTGTGTTTTTCATGTGGTTGCTGTTATCTCTATTTATTGCATCATTTCTTGTTTATCGGTATACAGTATTGATATGCTTTACATGTTTTAAGTTAAGAAAATGTTATAACCAGTTAGATACTGATTCACCCCCCACCCTCTCAGTATCTATGGGAATCCTAACATCCAAACCATGTCTTTGACATAACCAAGTGATCTCCAAATGATAACAAGTCATCATCAATGCCAGTGAACAATATAACCTGTCGATGAACCAAATACCGGTGACTGTGCATAAGTCACCGAACTTGTTGGTGAACATAACCAAATATCTCCAGAAGGATAAGTGTCGATAAGTGTTGACATCAATGACAAAACCAATGCAACATATCCATAATACAAATAGTGAGAGAGATGGAGGGAGGAAGGGAGTTGATGGAAAGAGAGAGATACACTAGGGAGAGAGTGTAATGCTTGCCAAAATACCCTAGGGAAATTTACCAACTAACATGCAAATAGAGATAATTTTTTCTCTATCATTTCTATCTAATGCAATGGATATAACTAAAACATTCATATACATTAAGTAACCATCTACAAGTTATACACGTAAGCATCTTAGAGCATAATTATAAGAGCACAATACATAGACGAAAATAAATACAAATCATCAATTAACTTTCCCTAGGGTATCTCAACACCATTACTTATATAACACTAAGAGCACAACATCATGTTTAGTACCATAATCTAATGCATTCTAACATTTCCAACATTAGCTTCTTACAATAGCATAAGAGATCATTCATTCATCTTAATTATCATGAACACATATAATTATAATCTATAATCTATTCACCATCAATCCTCTTATATTAATTTTAAGTAAACCAATTAAAATGTTCCTAATACCTATCCTCTTAATTATTATCCTTCCATTAGTATTCCATTACTAAACATTACCTACCACAAATCTAAGTCCATTTTCTTAACTTTAATAATCTTATACATTCATAATACTAAATACATAGCCATATCCAAGAGACAAGTATAATAAGGAAAATAACTTTCTTTAGAACTAAGATCATTTACTCTAATTCCATTTAAGACTATCCAATGACATATTTATATTAATTATAAATACAATTCCTTCATTCCATAAATGATGAATATCCAAGATACAACATAGATTCAACAAGGATTATAATAGCATATTTTCTTACAAGAATCATGATCACAATCCTAGTACATCACTTCCCCCTACATATGAATTAACATCCCATCTCTCGAGGGGGCATACCACCCACTAAATTAACATTTTTGGGGCATATTTCTCATACCTATCTTTCTTTCTTTGAAACGACGCGATAAACCGCACCGTCTCAAAGAGGGGCAAATGTAGTCACATAAATCTGTCCACTTAATTAAATGAATACTTAGTATTTATTTGATTATTTAACCATCAATTAATGAATTAATTAAATTAATATTTAATTAATTCATCTTAACCCTCTTCTCCTATTAATTAAATAAATTATTCAATTTATTTGATTTAATTCACTTAACCAAATTCAGACCATTAATTAAATAAATAAATCATATTTATTTAATTAAAATATTCTCTCACATTTAAATAAATTAATATTTATTTAAATCCCCCAAAATCCCACCTCTCACATTTAAATAAATAATTTATTTAAATCACCTTTATCCTCTACCCACTTGCATTTTCCTACAAATGCAAGTTGCACAATTATTTTAAATAAATAATTTATTTAAGTCACCTTTATCCTCCACCCACTTGTATTTTCCTACAAAAGCAAGTTGCACAACTATTTTAAATAAATTATTTATTTAAAATCCTATTTATCCTCACCCGCTTGAAACCTTTAATGGTTTCCCTTAAAGTATTCAAACTTGATGGCTTCCTTCTATAGTCTTCTTAAGACTTTAATGGTTTTCCTTAAAGTCTTCAAGCCTTTAATGGTTTCCCTCAAAGTCTTCAAGCATTTTAAATGCTTTATCTTCATTTTTCTCATTTAAATAAATTAATATTTATTTGAATATTTATCCAAATGCAAATTACACCATTTAATTGAAATAAATGATTTTATTTTAATTGAAAATACCAAAATTTCTCCCACTTGCATTTTCCTACAAAATCCACTTGCATGCCTAAACCCCTTCTAGAATTTTCTAATCACTTCTAAATAACCTAACCCCTTCTCTAAACTTTGTCACATTCCTAAGCAAAAGGGAAGTCACTTCTCAAACCCTCAAAGTCTTTGATAACCATTGAAGGTTTTCAACCTTCAACCACTAAATGGCTCAAAGTCTTTGATAACCATTAAAGGCTTTCAACCTTCAACCACTAAATGGCTCAAAGTCTTTGATAACCATTGAAGGCTTTCAACCTTCAACCACTTAATCCCCAAAGTCTCCAATAACCATTAATGGTTACCTCAAACCCTCCCACATGGTTAAAACATTTGTTTTGACTCAACCTCTACCCAACCCAAAGGTCTCATCAAGCCTTTAATGCTTTGACCATGATTATCTCTTAATCATTTGCACAAAGGTTTATCCTTGGATTAACTCTTAATCCAATGGGTAATCTTAATTTAGACTTGACCCTTACCTTCTAGATAACCATGAGGTCTTCTCAGGCCTTTAATGCCTCCAACCTCTTCTCTCAACCCAATCCTATGTTGACACTTGTCACCATTTTATTGGTGCCAATTGTGCACATGGATCCCCAACTTTCAATCCTAACCCTTGTTAAGATTGCTCAATCTTAACCCTTCATTTCCCTATTTCTTCTATAAATAGAACCCTTCTCCTCAAGCAAAAGGAGAAGCATTTAGAGTATTGTTGTTATACTGGCATTAGCATAGAGCTTTTTCATAGCATCACTATCTACTCTTGCATAGTATTTGCTTATCATATTCAACCATCTTGAATCTCCATATGGCATCCATGGCTAGTGCTAAAAGCTGAGAGCTACACTCATTTGGGACTTGGAGAGGAGAGAAACAAGGGAGAAGCATCAAAAGGCATCATGGAAGCATCTTAGGGAGGCTCTTCTCCTTTCTTTTATTTTGTTAAACTTCTTTCATGCTTTTTGAAATCTCTCTTGATATGTTTGGAATGGTTTTTAGCTCTTTGTTTTGTTTTTATGGTTGAAACTAACTTATTAACATTGAACTTTGTTGTTGCCTTGTCCCCATTTCCATGACATCATTTGGTGAACCCGACGTGAATCAAAGAGCAATCATTTTGAAGACTACTAACTTTTGAATGTTTTAATTGACACACAGGTCATTCTCTTGCATTTTTCTTCTCAATTTAGCACCTTCGCAAATTGATACTTTAACGCTATTGTCTATAATGTTGCTCTTTCATGTTAAATAGCACTTCTGTTTTCACATAGAGTAGAGCTATTGTAACAAAGAGTTGTAAGAAAATTCCTTGTAACCGAAAACCAAAAATTTTAGGCTTGTAGAAGCCCACCAAAACATGCAGATTTTTCTAACTAATTATCTTTTGTGCAGGTTTTAACTAACCCTTACAATAGCATTATTTTTAGCAATTTTAGCTTAGGAAATAAATTTGTTCATATTGCTAACTTTGTCTTTCAAGTTAGGATAAAATAAATTCATTTTCCTTTTGGGTTAAAGTCAACTACACTTTCATTTGGAGTTTTAAAAAGAACCATATCTTTCGTTTGGAGCTCTAAAAAAGAATCACACTTGTTCAAAGTTAAAAAGAATCACAAAAACAAACACGCAAATTTTTTTTGTTGTTGCAAAGTTAGGAACAAATTCTTTTGGTGCTTAAAATCAACAAGGCAAATTTTATTTCTTGCATCAAGATAAAACTTACAATCCACACTTCCATTTTTGGTGCAAATAAAATTCACAATCAACTTGTCTCATTTTTAAAGCAATTTTACTTCATGCAAACATGTTTTTCATTAAGTTGACCAGGATTTTCAAATTCTAGTTTACTCCAACAATTGCCTTTGAAAATTAAAAAGAACACCATGATTGTTGGAGCAACATCTCCAAATAGATAGAAAATCATTGCGATGACAAATTAAAAGGAACAAGTGAATTTTGTGTTTGGCACACTTGTACAAAAGAGTTGGTCGAGTGGTCCTACCTCTAACACACACTATCCTCTCCCTTGGCTCTCGTGGTCCTAGGTGCAAGAGAAAAGTGTTAGTAACGCTCAAATTTTATCTTTTTAAGAGAGGCCTGCCAAGGGATCGATACTCTTGGGAATGACCTCGAGCGGTAAATCCTTCGAGCCGCTATAGAAATCAGGTGAGAGCGAAAGCTATAGCCTTGGGTATAGCTGTTCCTACAGTGTAACTGGCCGAAAGGACAAATGGGCCCCACCACCAGTTACAAGGCTCTTAAGTGAGTCACTGCAGAATGAACTTATGTCCGAAAATATCGAACATGACTAAACACCTTTAAGTAGTAGCCCACCCATTCTATTGATTGAGGATATTTGAGATATAATTTAGTGCAAGAGCATAGATGGTTTTGCTCCCAAGATACTCACCATACATATTTCCTTGAGTAGAAACATAGCTTTTTGAAAAGTCACTTGTGGCTTGATAAAAGTGGTGACTCCCCCATCATAGGGATCATCTATTTGTTATGCTCGTGCAAGACTTAGTATATCACATCCTTACCTACCACGGCGGGATTCATAAGGTATGTAGTACCAAATTCGAAGAAATATCAAGATGTGGGCTAAATTTATCACAACTGGCCATTTGACCTTAGGGATAAAAAGTGTTTGAAGTGTGTTCGTTTTACAGACCTAGTGCAAATTGAGCCGACTTCAGGCTTTGGAAATACACTTTAAAATAAATCTAAAGGAAGGGTCATATACAAGTCCAAAGATTGGGTTGATCTAGACCCATACTCATTTGTGCCTTTGGGGGCAACATTCTTGTGTTTGTGTGCTTGCTTTGTTTTCTTGTCAAAGAAAAATCAGCAAATCACTTTCAAAAACAAAGTACTCATCCAACATTTCTCAAAAACAACCAAACACATCAAAAACAAAGTACAAACAACAAAGAGTCAAATTTTATGACCATTCTTCACATCTTGCGAAAGAAGAAGTGTCATCAGAATATCAACTTAAGAAGGAGACCATTAAGCTCAAAGGCTTTGATCAAAAGGAGGAAATTCTTCTATCTCAATAGACAAATCTTTGTCTCACATAGAGTCTTTCTACATCGCATGCGTCTCTATCTTCAAGGTAAAACAAACGAGTTTGATTCTGAATCATTGAACCGTAGAGCTTTTATGCAATATAGAGCTCTGAGTTATCACAAAAATCAAGGAGGAAAGATTAATCCCAACTTCTTCCCAAACATCTGTATCACCTACAACACAGCTCGAGAGATGCCACCAACTCCTGAAAGGGAAGAAGTAGAGTTTGTTCCATTTGTAACACAAAGTTTTTATTGAAGTTGAAAACAAAACATCCATCATCTCATTCATACATCATTATTCCATCATCAATTCATCCCAAAACTCTCAAAACATTAAGAGGTTCTTGTCCCAAGTTCTCTTTTAGATATTGCTTGAATCAAACACATCACATCACTTTTAGATTTTTTCTACATCTAGGATAAGCTCATCCTAAGAGACACATCTACGCAGGTTAAAACTAGTTCATGAGTGAATCCTCTCATTGCTAGGTAGTCAAAATCTGTAACACATCTCAGATTTCTCTACACCTTATCACATCCAAACTCCTCAAAACAAACAAGCAATTCAAAGAAGGAATTTCGGTTACATCTACCTTAAAGTGCTAGAGATCCCCATACAATACAAATCACCAATCATCAATCTTTCATCAATAACTCATCATCATCTTCAATCAACTTCAACACAAACTTACAAACAAAATGGCTCAAACCCAATCGCGATCAAGGCAACGAGAAATAGAAATTGAGGAAGAAGAAGACAACCTCAATGAATTTCAAGAAGCACTTGGAGGAACTGTAACAGATGAAAACCCAAGTACTCCCACTCCTTCAACAATCGAAAGGGCTCAGCATAACCCTCACTTCAACAGATTATTTGATGAAATATTAAGGAGCAATACGGATGCTCACTTCTTAAAACTCGCTCAAGAAGGAGCCAAACTCCCCTCGGACTTTGATCTTTCCCAATTAAGACAAGCATCAGAAAGACAAAGTCACCATGAGGAGGAAAGGGGTAGAAATCACATCAGATATAACATTCCTCGAGGTAACCCACCACCTCCTCCTCCAAATGAAATAGAGATGTTGCGGAAACAAGTCGAGAATCTCGCCCAACAACTTCATAGTGGTGTTAAGACCAATCAATTCTCACTTAACGACATCTCTCCCTATCCTTTTGATAGGAATCTTTATATGCCACCATTTCCATGCGGGTTCGAAACACCAAAATTCAAAAAATATAGAGGAAAGGGAGATCCCCGCGATCATGTCCGAGAATTTCATTCCGCTTGTCTTGAAGTGGCTTATGAGGACACATACCTAATGCGCCTTTTTCCCCAAAGCTTGGGAGGAACCACCACATCATGGTTTTCCCGACTACCAGGTGGCATTAGAACATTTGAGGAACTCATCCAGAAGTTCCTATCTCATTACTCTCATAACATTGAACGCGACATCACCATGGCTGATCTATGCAACACCAAACAAAAACTAGGTGAATTATTCTCAGTATTCCTGCAACGATGGCGCCAAATGTCTAGCAGACGTTCTCTTCAGTTACCTGAACAAGAACTAGTGGAAATTTTCATTTCCAACTTAAACAAAGAAATGGAATTTCACCTGGATGTCAAAGACACAGACTCCTTTAACGATATGATCACCAAGGGTATAAAATGTGAAAGGGCACTCATCAAGAAAGGACTCATCAAAATCTTTAATGAACCAAAAGATGGTCCTCGCCCGCGCTTCAATAGTGATAAACCAAACTTCTGGAACAAGAATAAAAATATCGTCAAGGATGGGGTTGTGGATGCTCGAACTATCCAAAATGCACAACCTGTGGTTCGGTTTGCAGGACAAAATCCTCCACCTCAGAATAACACAAATGTTCCTCCTAATCAAGGTCGCATCACATCTCATGATGAACCAAGACCTCGTCCACAAAAACAAAAACGCACATACACTCCCTTAGGGGAACCCATTGAAACAGTGTTGTGACAACTCCTTTCTCAGAATTTGGTCACTCTACCTAAACTATCCAACTATGAGCCTCAGGTCAAACCAGCATGGTGGAGAGATACTGAACACTGTGAGTTCCATCAAGGACGAGGACACAAGACAAGTAATTGTCACCGATTGAAGGATCTCATTCAGGATCTTATTGATCGAGGAGAAATTGAAATTGAAGGACATGACCCAAAAACGACCAATAATGATCATCTCATGTTCAAGGATCCACTTCCATCACAAGATCAAAGGGGTCCTTCCACTTCCCGGCGATGCACTGATACCACTGATTATACGCAAGCTGCGTATAATTACACTGTCAATCACCTGTATGATGCCAGTGAACAAATTGCAACCATAACCTTCAAAAATCAAACCTCAAATTGCAATGTTGTTACGCGTCGCGGCAAAGTTACCATCAAGGCAGCTCCACAAGGCACCACCTCCATCCCAAAGCAGTACAATCTTGTGGAACAATTAGATAAAACGCCTGCGCTCATTTCCATTTTAGAGCTATTACGCCTATCACCATCTCATAAAACAATCTTGGATCAAGCACTCCAAGAAGCGTCAGTCCCTGCAAACCTGAACACGGACCAATTTCAAGCCATGGTTGGAAATCTAAAGTCATCACCTTGTCTCACTTTTTCTGAAAGTGACAACTCTTCTTTCCAACAACCTCATAATGCTTCACTACACATTGAAGGCTTTGTCAACCAACACAGGATCAAGCGAGTCTTGATTGATAATGGAGCAGGCCTAAACATTTGTACACTACAGTTGGTCACAACATTGGGATATGCAATAGAATCAGTGGATCCTCGCAAGAAGATCACCATCAAGGCCTATGATGATGCAGAGCGTTCATCCAAAGGAGCTGTGGTACTACCAATCCGAGTAGGCCCTGTGGTAAAGCACATCATTTCTCAGGTTCTAGACCTTCCTCTGCCATATAATCTATTATTAGGGAGACCTTGGATACATGCCATGCAAGCCGTTCCATCTACCTACCATCAATTTATCAAGTTCCCACATAATGGTGCAGAGATCACAATCCTGGGTGATGCAAATCCTTTTGCTTTTTGCCATAATATCAGCCATCAACCAGAGATTACTGTTCCTAATAATAGGGAAGCCATTTCCTCCACATCATATGTAAATCCCGCCTCTCTTGCCAGTTCAAACACTCCTATACCCAAGCAAGAAAAGCTTAAGATGAAAGTCGCAGAGGAAGGTCCTGGAGAATACAACTTGAGTCAGCTCTTTTGTGTGGGACAAATGCCTACTTCTCCTAGAACACATGGTAAACCACAACAGTTACTCCAGCAACCACTAATCATGCCAGCATGTGCCTTGACGCCTTTCATCCTTGGAAAAAGTCAAGAGGAAGAGACACAAGATGAGGACCTAGCGGAATGGATCTATAAAGATCCCATCACCACTGATAAACCGCAAGTTACACTTCCTACGGAACAGTATGGCAAAGGCCTCCTCATTATGAAAAGAATGGGATATGATGGTCAGAGTGCTTTGGGATACTGCAAACAAGGACGACACGAACCTCTGCTACCAGAATTCAAGCCCAAAGGTAATACAGGCCTAGGTTTTGAAAAAGAGATCCTTCCTAAACTCATATTCAAAGGAAAACCCAGCAAACCATTTTGCCAACCTACTGCAAAGAGGACACCTTTTATAATCAAAGCACCATCAAGCACTATCCCCACTGCCCCATCGAGGCTCATGACTCCACCACAACCATCTACAATACCAATCATCCCACCAAATGAACCAGTAATCCCATCAGCAACACCATTTGTAGCAACAACTATATGGAAACCTACAGCAACATCTATGGCACCAGCCCTTCCAATAGAAGTTACTAAATCAACACTGCCGATACTTCCAGTGATAGATCCTTTAAATCCTATCACGATTCCTGCAGCACCGATCACTACAAAGATACATAAACCAATCACACCTGCCGTGTTTAACTCCAAAGACATCCCAGTATGGTATAGCAATCGGATGCTAGAAAGTGATTCAGAGACCGACTCACATGAGTGGGAATTTGATTCTGTACAGCTTAACACTTCAGATGAGGAAGACACATCACCACCTCTGCCACGCAAAGACATCCCTATTTACGGAGAAGCACAGATAAAGACCACTTGGGTACCTGAGTTGGAAACATCTTCCACAGACCCTACGTCTCATCCTACATCGGATTCTGATAGGGAGAGTACCATCAACGACCTTCACCACACTGTCTTAACCCTCACTGATACATCTCCCGCACTTAACTTAATCAATGAAGTAATGCCCATTATCCACCCTGAACTCATCGAATGGAACCAACCAAATCCCCCATGTCTTGACCTCTTCCAAAATGATGAGGCTATCATTGACTTTTTGGAATTAAGGGATAATCTACCAAGCGGGGATCACAAAGCTGGATTCGCCATTGAACTTAATAGCGCAGCATACTTCGGGGCGGATGCCAAACCCTTCAGCTGCAAAAATATAACATTAAAACATGGATCTTCCAGTGAAAACCACACTGTGGCACTGTTTGATCCAACAAAAGTAAAAAGAAAGAGCGTATCCAACGGTGAAAACCTCTCTGAGGCACTTGAGGATGAAGGGTTTGACATTCTCCCTGCTAGTACACAACAGGAACGATCAACGATTCTCATTGAGGAGACTAAAGAATACAATGTGGGGACTCCTGAAAACCCTCATATCATACATCTGGCATCTCTTCTCACTCCAGAGGAACAGCCTCAATTTATAGAGTTCTTCCAACAGTGTCAGATCAACTTTGCATGGTCATATGCAGACATGCCTGGGCTTGATCCTGATTTAGTCATGCATCATCTCACAGTAGCAAAAGGAGCCAAACCTGTCAAGCAGAAGCTTCGTAAGATGCATCCTCAGATTGCCATGCTAGTCAAAATAGAACTCAAGAAACTCCTAGATGTTGGTTTCATTAGACCAATTGATTACGCAGAATGGATCTCCAATATTGTGCCAGTCGGCAAACCAAAAGGGGGCATCCGCATTTGTACAGACTTCAGAGATCTGAATAAGGCATGTCCTAAGGATGACTTTCCCCTACCAAATATCGACATCATAGTGGATTTGACAGTAGGACATGCCATGCTTTCACTCATGGATGGCTTTTCAGGATACAATCAAATAAAGATCGCACCAGAGGACCAACATAAGATAGCCTTCACATGTCCATGGGGCACATACTACTGGAATGTAATGCCTTTTGGTCTAAAGAATGCAGGAGCGACCTATCAAAGAGCAATGACCACCATCTTCCATGACATGATGCATACTATGATGGAAGATTATGTGGATGATTTACTAGCAAAATCACTTACTAGAGAAGGACATCTTCACATCTTAGATAAAATCTTTGATAGACTGGAACAATACCATGTTCGACTCAACCCAAAGAAATGTGTCTTCGGAGTGACCTCTGGGAAGCTTCTAGGATACATTGTCTCAAGCAAAGGTATTGAGGTCGATCCAGCAAAGGTTAAGGCAATCATGGACATGCCACCTCCAAGGAATATCAGTCAGCTAAGGACACTACAAGGACGGCTTCAATCCATCCGTAGATTCATTGCACAATTGGCTGATAAGTGTCACCCATTCACACACCTGCTACACAAGAACATCCACTTTCAGTGGGATGCCCGATGCCAGCAAGCATTTTAGGTGCTTAAAGACTATCTCATGAATCCACCATTATTGATGCCACCAGATCCAAGTAGACCGTTGTTACTTTATATCTCAGTGACAAGTACAACATTAGGTGTATTACTGGCACAACATAATGCAGAAGGCAAAGAGTGTGTTGTATACTACATCTCTCGTACACTGGTTGGCTATGAACTCAATTACACACCTATTGAGCGAGCTTGCCTAGCAGTAATCCTGGCAACCACTAAATTGCGGCACTATCTATTAACACACAAGGTACAACTCATTGCAAAGATTGATCCACTCAAGTGTTTACTCAGCAAAGCAGCATTGATAGGTCGCTTGGCCAAATGGGTGATGATTCTAAGTGAATTTGACATCGAGTACGTGGACCGTAAAGCTATCAAAGGTCAAGTTATTGCAGATCAGTTGGCCGATGCACCACTCATAGGCGATCATCCTCTCATTTCCAATTTTCCAGATGAAGAGATATTCATGATCACAACAGCACAACCATGGAAACTATATTTTGATGGTTCATACACTAGGCACGGCTCGGGGGCAGGCATTCTGTTTATCACACCTCAGGGTGATAGCATCCCGAAGTCTTATAGGCTCACATTTCCATGCACCAACAACATAGCAGAGTATGAGGCCTTGATCACAGGACTCAGATTAGCCATACAATGGAAATTAAAAGAATTGCAAGTATATGGCAATTCCCAACTAGTCATTCGACAAGCAACAGATGAGTATCAGACCAAAGATGATAAACTCATGCCATACAAGCAAATGGTGGACAATCTAAAGACATCATTTACTACTATCACTTTTGAGCAGATACCAAGAGATCAGAATCGAGCTGCTGACGCTATGGCTACCATCGCATCTCTACTAGATCTTCCACAGAATTCAACACGCTACGAGTTCTTGGTAGAACAACTTTGGATCCCCGCTTATGATATCCCCGAATCTGAAATGATATGTTGCCTTGTTGGTTCTGAATCCCCATGGTATGGTGAGTTCTACACCTATCTCCTCGATCACACCCTTCCTCCCAACCAATCAAATAACCAACGTAAAACCTTCATTCGCCAAACTACTCGATATACCATTATTGCCGAAACCCTATACCGACGCGGTCTTGATGGTACTCTCCTTCGATGTCTAGTACAAGGTGAGATAACAAAGGCTTTGGAAGAGGTACATGAAGGAATTTGTGGGACTCACTCAAGTGGTCCATCACTAGCCAAGAAGATCATGCGAGCTGGATACTATTGGCCATCTATGGAAAATGATTCCTACTACTTTGTCAGGAAGTGCAAAAAATGTCAAGTTCATGGCGACCGAATACATGCACCAGCTCAAGAACTGCAACCAATCACAACACCATGGCCTTTTTGTCAATGGGGCCTTGACCTTGTGGGTAAGATTCATCCATCTTCATCCAACGGCCATAAATTCATTATTACCGCCACCGAATATTTCACCAAGTGGATCGAAGCTGTTCCACTTACCCAAGTCACCGGCAAGCAGATCGCCTCATTCATCCTCAACTACATCATCTGCCGGTATGGTGTGCCCATGTCCATTGTCACAGATAACGGTCTTCCTTTCAAAAATCAGGATGTTCGTGAGCTTTGTGAGAAATTTCATATCCAACACCGCTTTTCCACTCCCTATTACCCACAAGGCAATGGTCAGGCCGAAGCATCCAATAAAAACATATTGAGAATCCTAAAGAAGACAGTCAATGATGCCAGTCGTGATTGGCATGTTCAATTGAATCCAGCATTATGGGCATATCGAACTAGCATTCGAACCCCTATAGGTGCAACTCCTTATTCATTGGTCTATGGTGCTGAAGCTATCTTACCTATTGAGGTCGAGATACCATCCTTACGAGTTTCATTGCACAATATCATCGATGATGAAGCATACAGAGTATCTCGTCTTCAGGACTTAGAGTTACTAGATGAGAAGCGACAAGCTGCATACAATCACCTCAAAGCCTATCAGCAGCGCATGAGTAGAAGCTACAATCACCGAGTTAGATCTCGTACATTTGAGGTAGGTGATCTTGTTCTTCGAGAAAATCCTCGCAACCAACCAAACAGAGAACATCAAGGCAAGTTTGAATCAAACTGGTAGGGCCCATATGTTGTCACTGCTGTATTCGGGTCCGGGGCATATCAATTGGCTACATCAGACAGAGAACCGCTCACAGATCCAATCAACAGCATGCACCTCAAACGGTTTTACACATAAGCTGTACAGAGCATCAGGCTCCCCTACCTATCAGAAAATACCAAAAAACATTCAGAAAAATGTCCTGAAGAAAATATAAAAACATTCAAAAAAAAGTAAAGAAAAATCATGCATCCAAACGGTGAACAACCACTCTGGTGGCACCTTGGGTAAGAACGATGGTGAAAACCTGGCAAACAGGCGCCACTCGTAAAGGCTATGGCTCCATTATCTTTCAGACTTGTGGCGATCACATCTACTTCATACATACATCCATCCATCCATCAACCATGGCTTGTTATTCCTCTGCAATTATGATAGTACTCCATACATCTTGCATCCCGCTTTTTCATAGTCATGTCTAAAACTGGGGGCAATGCCTTTAACCTATTGATGGAAGTGGATTCTACATTGTCTTATGATTCATTAAGTTCTTCATTCAAACAATCATCAAAAATCCAAAAACATTCAAAAATATCTCGCAAAAATACCAAAAACATTCAAAACAATTCAAAATCTAAAAACATCGACAAAACCATTGAAAAATCACACAAAAACATGGCAACACCTTGTACATATTCATCCGATCAGATACAAAACAAACATTGAAAAAATACTCACACAAATGACCACTTATCACTCGACCAACACAATCAACATCAACAATCCAAACTGTCTTAAACAAGGATGCATCATTCCTTACCAAAACAAAGACAAAAGTGACATTTTCTTTGACAAGAAAATTATGTTAAGCTATCAAATACTTGGTTGATTTTTGAGTACAATAGTTTGTTTATCTGTATCAGGATCTTGCAGCATTGTTTTGTATCATTTGCGCATTACTTCCAATGAAGTACTGGGGCATGTACTAATGGTGTCTACGTGGGAAGTTCACTAAGCTATGTGATCATAGACAAAAATGCAGTCATAGATCACTACGGCTTGCTGACTACAGCGTATACCTCGACCATATGAGCATGAACCATTACCAAGGATCCATATTCTTTATTCTTTATGTATATACTGTTTGTTTGCAGGTACAATGCTTTTTCTTTGGTTCCTCCTACCTCATCCAAATTGGATAAAGGTTTTATCTCTTATTATGGTATGCACTTGTCTCAGGATATGATCAGTCTAAGATCAAGGAGGATGATCCAAGTCATGCATGAAAGGAGATAATCCTTGTCTGTTCCGCAAGCAATACTCAGGTCAACTTGATCCATTATATCAAGTTGCTTGTATTAACTTGCTATATCAAAATCCATGTAAGAAATACTCTGGTCATCTTGAATCTTTATGTCAAGTTGCTTGTATTTTCTTCCAACATTTTAAAGCTCAATGATGAAAAATAAAGCACTATGGATCGTCATTCCATCTCATCTATATATACTGCATTTCGTTGCATTCCATCCATCCATACATTCATAATAGCTGCATATCATGCATACGTAGTCATAATAATGCATACTCTATTTTACTCATCTTCTTCCATAGGACTCGGTCCTAGTCCTCCATATCTTCTATCTAACATCAAATCCCCCCTCACCCTCCCTATCTTGATCATCAACATCATCCTAATCCCTTCATCGCTTCCCATCCTCACTCATCCACAAAATTAAGCCAGTCACTCTATCTACACAGATACATCGACTCCCACACACCTAGACTATCAACAGATACTCTAATCAAGTATCTTCGGGTCTCAACAGGTAATCGATTATGGTAATCCTAGACTACATCAGGCATTTATCATAATGACCTAGTCTCAACGGGGCTGCCATGATTCTCCACAACCATCCATCACACGCACACACTATCAATTGATCAACCAATCAAACACAATCCACCGGACAATTACATCAATTGTCTACGTCTCAACGAGTATTTTGCTTCATATACCTTGACTTCATCGGGCAATTACATCAATTGTCTAAGTCACCATCAGGTCACTTTGATTCACTTACTCAGACTTTATCATGTCCAAGCGACCAACTGACATCAACTGTCACGCTTTGACTTGACCGGGGCAATTAAACCGATTGCACCAGATTGTCCAACCAATTTTGATCAATTGTATAGCATCAATCCAAACCCCACACTACATCTGCCATGTATCTCTTGCATGACCTCAGGGTACTCGCTGGCTTGTTGTTTCTTCATATTCACTCCATTTTCTCCCATTCTTTCATCATTAGTTCTAATTTCTTCTATTCTACCTCCCCTCCACTTTTCATTCTTTTTCAAGAGATCGCCCGATTTTTCAAAAAAAAATTCGACCCATCTCTCGAGGGGGCATACCACCCACTAAATTAACATTTTTGGGGCATATTTCTCATACCTATCTTTCTTTCTTTGAAACGACGCGATAAACCGCACCGTCTCAAAGAGGGGCAAATGTAGTCACATAAATCTGTCCACTTAATTAAATGAATACTTAGTATTTATTTGATTATTTAACCATCAATTAATGAATTAATTAAATTAATATTTAATTAATTCATCTTAACCCTCTTCTCCTATTAATTAAATAAATTATTCAATTTATTTGATTTAATTCACTTAACCAAATTCAGACCATTAATTAAATAAATAAATCATATTTATTTAATTAAAATATTCTCTCACATTTAAATAAATTAATATTTATTTAAATCCCCCAAAATCCCACCTCTCACATTTAAATAAATAATTTATTTAAATCACCTTTATCCTCTACCCACTTGCATTTTCCTACAAATGCAAGTTGCACAATTATTTTAAATAAATAATTTATTTAAATCACCTTTATCCTCCACCCACTTGTATTTTCCTACAAAAGCAAGTTGCACAACTATTTTAAATAAATTATTTATTTAAAATCCTATTTATCCTCACCCGCTTGAAACCTTTAATGGTTTCCCTTAAAGTATTCAAACTTGATGGCTTCCTTCTATAGTCTTCTTAAGACTTTAATGGTTTTCCTTAAAGTCTTCAAGCCTTTAATGGTTTCCCTCAAAGTCTTCAAGCATTTTAAATGCTTTATCTTCATTTTTCTCATTTAAATAAATTAATATTTATTTGAATATTTATCCAAATGCAAATTACACCATTTAATTGAAATAAATGATTTTATTTTAATTGAAAATACCAAAATTTCTCCCACTTGCATTTTCCTACAAAATCCACTTGCATGCCTAAACCCCTTCTAGAATTTTCTAATCACTTCTAAATAACCTAACCCCTTCTCTAAACTTTGTCACATTCCTAAGCAAAAGGGAAGTCACTTCTCAAACCCTCAAAGTCTTTGATAACCATTGAAGGTTTTCAACCTTCAACCACTAAATGGCTCAAAGTCTTTGATAACCATTAAAGGCTTTCAACCTTCAACCACTAAATGGCTCAAAGTCTTTGATAACCATTGAAGGCTTTCAACCTTCAACCACTTAATCCCCAAAGTCTCCAATAACCATTAATGGTTACCTCAAACCCTCCCACATGGTTAAAACATTTGTTTTGACTCAACCTCTACCCAACCCAAAGGTCTCATCAAGCCTTTAATGCTTTGACCATGATTATCTCTTAATCATTTGCACAAAGGTTTATCCTTGGATTAACTCTTAATCCAATGGGTAATCTTAATTTAGACTTGACCCTTACCTTCTAGATAACCATGAAGTCTTCTCAGGCCTTTAATGCCTCCAACCTCTTCTCTCAACCCAATCCTATGTTGACACTTGTCACCATTTTATTGGTGCCAATTGTGCACATGGATCCCCAACTTTCAATCCTAACCCTTGTTAAGATTGCTCAATCTTAACCCTTCATTTCCCTATTTCTTCTATAAATAGAACCCTTCTCCTCAAGCAAAAGGAGAAGCATTTAGAGTATTGTTGTTATACTGGCATTTGCATAGAGCTTTTTCATAGCATCACTATCTACTCTTGCATAGTATTTGCTTATCATATTCAACCATCTTGAATCTCCATATGGCATCCATGGCTAGTGCTAAAAGCTGAGAGCTACACTCATTTGGGACTTGGAGAGGAGAGAAACAAGGGAGAAGCATCAAAAGGCATCATGGAAGCATCTTAGGGAGGCTCTTCTCCTTTCTTTTATTTTGTTAAACTTCTTTCATGCTTTTTGAAATCTCTCTTGATATGTTTGGAATGGTTTTTAGTTCTTTGTTTTGTTTTTATGGTTGAAACTAACTTATTAACATTGAACTTTGTTGTTGCCTTGTCCCCATTTCCATGACATCAACATCCACATATACATAAGCAATAAGAAACAGAAGACAAAACACCACGGGCCAAATCACATAATAAACCAATATCCTCAAATAATCAACCAATAAACAAAAGCAAGGCATTATCCTCTTGCTCAACCAAAACAATACATTCCTATACAATGAGGTAGACATCATCTCAATGGAGCCATAATAATGCAATCCTCCATAGCAAGGAATTAACCATCTCACTAGAGATAAATCAATACAATCCTCAATGATAAGGCACAATTCATCTCGCTGGAGCTATATACATAAGAAAATAGCCAAGTCTAAACAATTTACAACTAAAAAATCACCAAGATACCAAAATGTAGCCTCTGGTACAAAATCAGTTCATAGAAAATTCAACATAGAAGGTCAAAATGATCAAATACATCAACTAGGCAAAGTAGTGCATCTAGAAACTAGTGAAGTGTATAGGATTATTTCCACAGGTCTTATGTAACATCCTGTAGCACTTTTGTTGAGTTCAGAAGCACCTTTACAATACAAAATAACACATTTACCCATTAAGTAGCGCATATGCCTAATACTACAATACTTATATAGAGTAAAATAGTGCATACATTGAGGATAATGACACATTTAAACCACTAAACATCACCTTCATTGAATAGAACAACACATATATTAAAAGATATAGCACATTTATTAGAACAACACATTGTTAAGGTGTTTTAGCACAATCATAGTTAGACTCAGAAAATGGAGATACAAATTACGATTGAATACGAGAAAATAATATGATGCCAAAAAACACTTCAATTAGAAACACAATGATAAATGCAACCCAAGGGACTTATCAAAATATCTGAAAGTAAATCAATGCATAAGATCACTCTAAAATATCACAGGTAAGACTCCTGGTAGAACTCAACGAGACTATTCATAGAGAACAACAATAAAATTTCCCAAAAATTGGGTATCAAAGAAATACATCACAAACAATCACAAATTCAAACAACCATTCTCCTAAACTACACAGCTAGGAAGACAAAGAGCTTCCATAGGAAAACAAAGAGAACAATTCCAAAACCCTTCTCACAACAATGCACAAAACTAAATAGAAGTCATACACGATAATAATTCAGTAAATAAATTTCATAGAAATATAATAACCCCAAAATTTATATTATAAAACTTAATAATCAATATTTTCACAACTAGTCCCAACACCATCCCATAGACAATCTTTTCTTAGGCACGATGTAGACATTCTTTTCAAGTAAAAAACAATAGAAGGAAGAGTTCCTCCAACCTAGATAATAGAAAAATGGTCTAAGTAAATTTGATGGAGCGTAATCCAAATCGAAGCAAGCTCCAAGCTAAATCCAAAATGGAAATTGAGAACTCTTCAAAAAAAGCAAAAATAATTCTGCAGCAAGCCAACCTCGACAAATGCTCAGGAAGATATATTTATAAAAATCAATTCAAAACTATGCAATAAACCAGACAATTTAAATAATCATTAGTACAATATTTCTTACCAACCCTTCCCAAATTCGAGGTAAGAAAAAATAAAATAAAATAATTTACTTACCCAAATCACTCACCCAATAGTAAAATAGGATCGGTAGAATAATATAATAATTAAATAATCCAAAATGGGTAAAAAGAGAATTATACAATAAGAATAGCCAAGCAAATTAAATAAACCATATGGGTAATAATACCCAAGATCAATATAATAAAATAATAAATAAATATCCAATTAAATATTTAATTCATAAAACATAATAATATAAGGTGAACAATAAATAATAAATAATCTTAAAATCAATAAATCAGACTTAATAAACTTTAATCAAGATAACATTAATAAATATTAATCCTCAACAATAAATCACTCAATAATAATTAAATATCAAAACTATAAATTAAATTAATTTAGATACTAATAAACTATATTAATGTTGCAACAAGCAGCAAACTAAGAGGAGGGGGGGGTGAATCAGTTTGCTAAAAAACTTCTACAACTTAAATTACAAAACAAATTCGATAGTGAACAGTTAAAGCATGAAACAACACCACATCAACAATACACACAACACCAAGATTTTTGACATGGAAAAACCGGTTAAGGAAAAAACCATAGTGGGAACACAACCACAATGAGATAATACCCTATTAGGAGTAAGTGAAAAATTACAATGGGGAATGCACATGCATTCAGGCACACTGCCTTGAGCTCATTGCTTAAATAACAAAAACCCGGAGGGCTACAACCCTTAAGGAAGTCTTACTGACTTACAAAAACATTTGGATTACATCTGGAGAATCATGAACTCGTGAAATAGCATCTCCTCATGCCTGAGTATAGTTCTGGTTAAGCTCACTGTCTAATCTACTCTGTAACACACTTCTTCACACTTTTGAAAGATCAAACAATTGTTTTCACACTTATTCAATCGTACACATTTACACTCACTCGTAGATACCAGACAGATGCCTCACACAATTATTATTACATATATTTATACAAGTCATCAACCTCTATTTTAGGTTGTCTCACCACATGCTACAATAATGAATGTAGACCAAAATTATGTCAACTAAGACATAGCCTGGACCTAAACAACCACCGTATTTATGAAAAACCTCCAATAATTATACCTCAATCATCTGCAACATGCTATACAACAACATGAATGTCGCATAACATGAAGAACAACACCGGAAATGAGAAATCTTCAATAGCGCACACGAGGATCAATGCGGACCACTAATACCCATAAAACACAATCTAGAAATATTTGTAAGCAATGTGAATTACACCACAACAACCGCAACAACTTGCATTACTAAAATCATCATCATCATAATACCGAACCTCAAGAATACTCACAAAACATATTATCAACCTAAAAGATTTTCTTGTGGATTTCCAAATCATGAACCATTTGAACTGAGGACACACATAAACATCCAAAAGACATCCCAAACATCTACAACCAAATATATGATAAGTTTGGAGTAGTACACATAGATTTATCAAATTTCTACGAATACTGAACAACTGAAACATCAACCGCAATAATAGATCAAATAACGTGATAAAATCATCATGCAGACCTTTTGTTAGGACCGAAAGGCAACTAAGAGGGGGGGTGAATCATTTGTCAATTAATTTCAACCCAAATATAACTTAATCAAACTTGATACTTAATACTGATAAACCAAACTTAGTGTCGGTTGACTGATTAACAGTTAGTATTAATACCGGTGAAGCTTAATACATACAACAGAAAGAGAAACAACATCCATAACACAAAACACATAGATTTGTAAGTGGAAACCCTATAAGGGGAAAAACCATGGTGGGAAACCTTACCCATAATCAGATGATACTACTTGTAGATAGTATGTGTATACAAATGGGGTCTGTACATGCAAAAAGGCCAACCGCCTAGAGGTCACTGCTCAACGACAAAATAGGAGTCACACTGACTACAATTGGATGGTTAAATCCAATGATAATGTACTGCTAAAAGTAGCATCTCCAATGTTGGATTCGATACCAGTTAATCTCTGATAATCACCTTCAAACCTTCCTTGAACCTTCTTTGTGGTCTTCTCATATGATCTTCAATATTTGCACATACCATGTTACAATACCATAACCTTACTTACAATATTCTTTTGTATCTATCTTACAAATGAGATCTTACATATATACCAAAATCTAGGACCAAATGTGTAGGTCAGCTAACTGAAATAAAATCAATTACAAACAAGTCAAGATGTGATGCATCATGTCGGCTCAATACATTTACAACAATATCCAATTAATTAAATCATCTCCATAACGTGTCGTGCTGATCTAGAATAGATAATGCATGTTGGTCCATAACCTAGACCAATTTGCCGATAACAGCAAATATGTCAACCCGATTAGGTTAGTAAACAAAATACCAAAACCAAGTATCCAAACCATGTATTCGACATAACCAAGTGATCTCCAGATGATAAGAAGTCATCCTTAGTGTCGGTGAACAATATAACCTGTTGGTGAACAATATACTGATGATTGTGCATAAATCACTGAACTTGCCGGTGAACATAATGTGTTGGTTCAACATAACCAAAGATCTCCAAAAGGATAAGTGTTGACATCAATGACAAAACTAATGCAACACATCCATAATACCAACAATCTCCCCCTTTGGCATTAATGGAAACACAAGATGGAAAAACATCTAAGTGCCAAAACAAAATGCCAAAAACCAAAAACCAACAATCTCCAGAATAGATCAATACCAGAAATCAAAATACAAATGCAGAGAGTATATATCTCTCCCCCAATGAATAATCTCTCCCCATAAGATAATGTTAATGTTTTTCCATAAATATCTCTCCCCCTTTGACATCAAATTCCAAAGCAATACAAATACTAGAACATACAACCAACTCATGTAACCAATTACACTAACCACTTGTTTTAACCAACTACTCCCCCTGAGAAGTAGCTCTCCTCCATCAAAGCCAAAAAAAAAAGGCTTCTCTATTAATTATGCTAGCTTGATTTCAATCATCAACTATCTAAGTCTCTACCAGTGAGGGTATTACCCCAAGCTTCTCTCTAAGATATTCAAAAGTTTTCTTAGGCAAAGGCTTAGTAAAGATATCTACAATCCGCTCTTTAGTATTCACATAAACCAATCTCACTTCTTTTGCTTCAACGTTCTCTTTTAGAAAGCTATATTTGATAGAAACATGTTTAGTCTTAGAGTGAAATACCCGATTCTTTGATATATCAATTGTTGTTGAATCATCACAATAAATGATTATAGGTTCTTTGCATTTTACCTTTATTGCCTTCAACATTTTCTTAATCCATAATACCTGAGTACAATTCGTTGCTGCTGCAACATATCCTGATTATGCTATTGATAATGATGTACAACTATGTTTCTTTGCTCAACCATGAAATCAATCTGCTAACAAGAAAGAATGCCCCGTCGGTGCTGCTCTTTCTGTCATCTACATCTCCTACCCAATTTGCATCGGTGTATGCACATAAATCAAAATTTTCATCTTTAGGATACCATAAACCAAGATTTCTTGTGCCTTGTAGATACCAGAAAATCCTTTTTACTGTTGATTCATGATTTTCTCTAGGATTACTTTGAAATATTGAAACGATACATACTGCATTCATTATATCAGGTCTTATTTGAGTCAAATACAATAAACCTCCAATCATAGATTTATATCCTGTCGGATTAACAGGAGTTGAATCATCCTTCAATGTTAATTTATCAATTGTAGTCATAGGAGTACTTACCGATTTAGAGTTTTCCATACCAAATTTCTCCAATAGTTCCTTCAAGTACTTTGTTTGACATATAAATATACCTTTATCAGTATGTGAAATCTGCATTCCTAAAAATAATTTTATTTCCCCAATCATAGACATTTCAAATTCTTCCTGCATCTTATTAGCAAAGTTTTTACACAATCCATCTTCTCCTCCAAAAATGATATCATCAACAAAAAATTCAATAACCAAGATGTCATCATTAGTCACTTTGAAATCTAAGTTGTTGTCAGCATTACCTTTAGTGTAACCAAGCTTCAAAAGATATTTGTCCAATCTAGCATACCAAGCTCTAGGAGCTTGCTTTAATCCATACAAGGATTTCCTTAATCTGCAAACCATATCTTTATCATTTGTCAATGAAAATCCATCAAGTTGTTCAATATAAAATTCCTCTTCAAGATCACCATTTAGAAATGCACATTTTACATCCATCTGATATACTATAGTTCTTGTGAGTTCTAAATGCAAGAAATAATTTGACTGCCTCAATTATAGCTACCAGTGCAAAGGTTTCATTGTAATCAATTCTCTCTTTCTATGAATATCCTTTACACACTAATCTTGCTTTTTTGTTTATTACCTTACCATCTTCATTAAGTTTATTTCTGAATACCCATTTAGTTGCAATTACATTTTTGTCTTTAGGCCAGGGAACCAATGTCCATGTATTGTTCTTTTCAATTTGTTCTAATTCATCTTCCATAGCTTTAATCCAATGTTTATCTTCACATGCATCAATAGCAGATGCTAGTTCAATTTGAGAAATTAAACATCCCTCTTCATTTTCTAGTCTTCCTCTTGTCATAACACCTTGATACTTATTCCCAATTATCTGACTTTCAGAGTGATTCAGTCTTACATACCTGGGTGTGTTCACTTGCTGTTGTTCTTCAGTCACTGTGGAATTCTCTGATGGTGCTGGTGTGATTGGATCCACATTCTGTACTGGTGTACTCTATATAGGTTCATTTATGATCATCTCAACTGCCATTTTAGAGTCCATAGATCTTGAATTTCCTCTAAAGTGTTCATCTATCTTCACATTAGCACTCTCAATAATTTTCTACAATCTTTTATTAAAACATCCATATGCCTTGCTCTTAGATGAATAACCAAGAAATATTCCTTCATCACTTCTAGGATCAAATTTACCAATATACTCATCTCTCCTAATATAACATTTACTTCCAAATATTCTGAAATATTTAAGAGTAGGAGTATTACCAAACCATAGTTCATAAGGGGTTTTACCGGTTTCACCTTTTATATGAACTCTGTTAAAAGTGTAAACCATTGTATTCAGTGCTTCTCTCCAGAACACATGAGGTAGATTTTCTTCTAATATCATGTTTCTAACTGCATCCAGAATAGTTATGTTCTTCCTTTCCACAACTCCATTTTGTTGAGGTGTCCAGGGTGCTAATAGTTGTCTTCTGATTCCATTCACTTCACAGAATGTATTAAACTCCTTAGATGTAAATTCTCCTCCTTGATTTGATCTTAAACATTTGATTTTCTTACCAATTTTATTCTCTACCATTTCTTTGAATAGTTTGAATTTCCTAAAAGCTTCTGATTTCTCCTTGAGAAAAGTAACCCAACACATTCTAGAATAATCATCAATGATTAGAATAAAGTATCTATCTCCCTATAGACTTCTTGTTCTTGCGGACCACATAAGTTAGTATGGATTAAACCAAGAACATTATTGGATTTCTCAAAAATACTCTTAAAAGTTGATCTAACTTGCTTTCCCATTTGACATTCCCTACATACCGGATTATGAGGTTTTACAATCTTAGGTAAATCCCTTACTGCCTTAGATGAACTAATCTTTATAATGCAATAAAAATTTGCATGACAAAGTCTCTTATGCCATAACCAACTTTCATCAATATGTGCAATAAAGCATGTCTTTTCACTTTTATTCAA
Organism: Cryptomeria japonica; assembly: GCF_030272615.1. Lineage (NCBI taxonomy): Eukaryota > Viridiplantae > Streptophyta > Pinopsida > Cupressales > Cupressaceae > Cryptomeria > Cryptomeria japonica. Next base: position 110,592,529 of record NC_081406.1, read on the forward strand.
ATGAAAGATATTACCTCTAGTCTGATTACCAGTTACAATCTCCAAACTAGTTTTGTTCATGATTTTGCATTTACCATTCTTGAACTATAACTGAAATCCCTTTTCAACTAATTGACCAACACTCCCAAGATTATGCTTCAAACCTTCAACATAATAAACATTGTTAGTATTGTGCTTACCATCAAAAGATATAGTGCCTTTTCCTTTGATCAAACAAGCTTCCCAAATCCTACTAGACCTCCACTATATTCCTGAAAAGATAAGAATTTACTTTTATCACTAGTCATATGATGTGAACATCCGGAATCTATAATCCATTCATCCTTTTCTTCAATTTTAGTAGCCAGGGCCTACTCTACCAGTGGAATAGTAGGTGCTAGTTGATCTTCTTTTATTGCAACAAAAGCCCAGCCATTGTCTATTGGTTCTTCATTAGAATAATCAGTAACTCCTTCATTAGCATAGTAACATGATTTGTCTCTATTCTTCTTAAATCTATATCTCTGATATTCAGGGTTAGGCTTATATGTTCTTTTAGCTTCTTCTCTCAATCTTGCATGTCGATTAGGACATCTAGATGCCATATGACCACCTGTATTGCAGTGAAAACATTTAAATGGTGCTTTACCTTCATACTTACTTCCAGTAGGACCTTTAGGCATTTTCCTTGCAAATAGTGCTTCGAGTTCTTCCAATTCTTCATTTTCCTTTTTGATATCTTCAAGTTCTTTTTCATAAAGTGCTTTCTAATTAGATTTGTCCGATGTTGATGATGATGTTGCAGATGATGATGCTTTGAAGGCTAAATCTATCTTAATTGTAGCAACAAGACCAAATCCCTCAAGCTCAAATGTTGAAATTTTTCCAACCAAGGTATCTCTAGACACTGATGTATTAGGCATTATTCTCAACTCATTAATAGCAGTTACTTTCATTTTGTATGCTGGTGGCAATGCTCTTAAAACTTTAGAAACAATTTCATCTTCACTTAAGGATCCTCCACAACATTGTATTCCCAAAATGATTTCATTAACCCTTTCCATAAAACCAAAAACTCTTTCACCTTCTTCCAGTTTCAGACTTTCATACCTAACCCGGAAGCATTGCAGTTTTGCAATTTTGACAATGGTGTCTTCTTCATTCAATGTCTCCAATTTATCCCAAATAGCTTTAGCGGTAGATCGATTTGATAATCCCATGATTTGCTAATCTGACAAGGCGCTCAAGAGTGCTTCTCTTGCTTTTAAATCATTCTCTTGATCCTTACCCAATGTTGGTGGATTAGGTTGATTCGGTGTAGGACCAACATGGCCATTCTTTGTAACATCCCATATATCTCTTCCAATGCAATTCATATGTGTCTCCATTCTGATCTTCCATATACCATAGTTAGCTCCATAAAGTTTCAGACTATCCTTCCTAAAAAAATTTGTTGCCATAGAATCTCCTCAAGTTGTTAAACTTCCACAAAAGGAAGACTTATCTCTGATACTAATTGTTAGGACACAAAGGTAACTAAGAGGGGGGGGGGGTGTGAATCAGATGTCAATTAATTTCAACCCAAATATAACTTAATCAAACTTGATACTTAATACCGGTAAACAAAACTTAGTGCCGGTTGACAGATTAACAGTTAGTATTAATATCGGTGAAGCTTAATACATAAAATAGAAAGAGAAACAACATCCACAACACATAACACAAAGATGTGTATGTGGAAACCCTATAAGGGGAAAAACCATGGTGGGAAACCTTACCCACAATTAGGTGATACTACTACAAATAGTATGTATACAAATGGGGTTTGCACATGTAGAAAGGCCAACCACTGAGAGCTCACTGCTCAATCACAAAATAGGAGTCATGCTGACTACAATTAGATGGTTAAATCCAATGATATTGTACTGCTCAAAGTAGAATCTCCAATGCTGGATTCAGTACCGGTTAAGCTCTGATAATCACCTTCAAACCTTCCTTGAACCTTCTCTATGGTCTGCTCATATGATCTTCAAACCTTCCTTGAACCTTCTCCATGTTACAATACCATAACCTTACTTACACTATTCTTTTGTATCTATCTCACAAATGAGATCTTACATATATACCAAAATCTAGGACCAAATGTGTAGGTCGGCTAACTGAAATAAAATCAATTACAAACAAGTCAAGATGTGACACATCATGTCATCTCAATACATTTACAACAATATCCAATTAATTAAGTCATCTCCATAATGTGTCGTGATGATCTGGAATAGATAATGCATGTCGGTCCATAACCTAGACCAATTTGCCGGTAACAACAAATATGTCAACCCAATTAGGTCAGTAACCAAAATACCAAAACCAAGTATCCAAACCATGTATGTGACATAACCAAGTGATCTCCATATGATAACAAGTCATCCTTAGTGCCAGTGAACAATGTAACCTGTCGGTGAGCAATATACTGGTGATTGTGCATAAGTCACTGAACTTGTCGGTAAACATAATGTGTTGGTTCAACATAACCAAAGATCTCCAGAAGGACAAGTGTTGGCATCAATGACAAAACTAATGCAACATATCCATAATACCAACAAATAATAGATCAAATAACATGATCAAATCATTGTGCAAACCTCTGAAACTTCTGCTGAATGAACTCAAGATAAATATCACAAAAACCATTAATTCATATCAGCTCATCTGTAATATGCACGCTAAACCAACATACTCAATCTAACTGCAACATTGAAACATAATAACTCATCCAACAATCTACACACATATATATGTTGACATCAATGACAACATATCAACCAATATCGAGCAATGACCCCCTTTGGCATTGATGGCAACATACGAATGTGGAAAACAATCTATACAAAGGATCAACTCCTATGACAAACAACTCAAAATTTTGTAACTCTTTATCTCTACCCCAAAATGCTTCATGTTTTTTCACATGCTTCTCTCCCCCTTTGAATTAGCTCACCAATCTAAACATCCAAACCATACCAATGACTACTCCCTTTTAGTAGTAGCTACAACTCATCAATTTGGATCACAAGACATCTCTGTGAGGCTCATCAAACTGATGCAAATCTATGTATCTTAGTTCTTATCAGGAGGGGCAATCACCCCTAACTTGTCTTTGAGAAGCTAAAAAGTATCTTTAGGCAAAGGCTTCATAAAGGTATCTACAATTTGTTCCTTTGTAGATACATACTCCAATCTAACTTTTTTCTCATTCACCTTCTATCTCAATAAATGAAACTTGATATATATATGCTTAGTCATAGAATGCAATACTAGATTCTTTGAAATATTGATATCATATGAATTGTCATAATATATATCAATAGGCTCATCGTAGATAATACCTATATCCTTCAACATTTGCTTCATCCAAATTACTTGAGTACAATTTCTAGTAGCAACAATGTATTCAGCCTCCATAGTAGATAAAGATATAGTATTTTTCCTCTTACTTGTCCAAGAGACCAACTTCTTACCCAAAAATAATTCGCCACCAGTAGTACTTTTCCACTCATCAAGATCACCTTCCCAATCAACATCTTTAAAAGCACTGAAAGTAAAGTCATCAATCTTAGGATACCATAAGCCAAAGTCAACAGTCCCTTTCAAATATCTGAATATCCTTTTCAGAATAGTAACATGAGTTTCCTTAGGATCAACTTGAAATCTAGCAACATGACATACAACATTCATTATATCAGGTCTAGTCTGAGTCAAATACAACAATCCACTAATTATAGATCTATATTTGGTTTAATTAGCTTTCGGTGAATCATCATCCTTTGTCAATTTATATTCAATCACCATAGATGTACCAACAGGTTTTGAGTCATCCAATCCAAATTTATTCAATAAAATCTTCACGTACTTGCTCTAAGATATGAAGATACCTTTATCCAACTGAGTAATTTTCAATCCTAGAAATAATTTCATTTCACCAATCATAGACATCTTAAACTCATTATGCATCTATTTAACAAACTTCTTATATAAGGAATCATTTCCTCCAAAAAATTTGTCATCAACAAAAAATACAATTATCAAAATATTATCTTATTAATATTGAAATAGAAATTACTATCATTAGTACCTTCATTGAATCCAAGCTTCATCCAATCCTTATCCAATCTATCATACCAAGATCTAGGGGCTTGTTTCAGTCCATACAATGCTTTCTTTAACCAACAAACCATATCCTTTTCATCTATCAACTGAAATCCATCTGGTTGCTCTATGTAGACCTCTTCTTCTAGCTCACCATTAAGAAAGGCTGACTTGAGATCCATCTAATAGACCTTGAAATCTTTATGAGTAGCATAAGAAAGAAATAGTCTAACAACTTCAATTCTATCTACCGAAGCAAAAGTCTCCTCATAATCAATCCCTTCCATTTGTAAAAAACCTTTACAAACAAGCCTAACTTTTTTTCTAACAACTTTACCCTATTCATTCAATTTATTCTTGAATACCCATTTAGTTCCAATCAAATTTTTATCCTTAGGTCTAGGAACAAGAATCCATTTATTGTACTTCTCAATCTGATTAAGTTCTTCTTCCATTGCCTTAACCCAATTTTCATATTTGCATGCTTCATCAACATCTTTAGGCTCAATCTTAGAGATCAGACAAATTTATTTAGAAAGTCTTCTCCTATTCATTAGACCTTTATTATTGTCTCCTATGATCTGGTTCTCTCAATGATTCAATCCCACATACCTCACAATTTTAGGATTTCCTTGATTTTTTGATTCTTTAACTCTTTCTTCTACATTAGCATTTGTACCTTCTCCTTCATTTTTTGACTTTTTTAGGTCAACTTGACTTAGGTTTTGGGTTTGCACTTGCTTTCCTTTATTTGAACTGACAACTCGATCATTAGAATCATATCTGCAAGATCTAATCTGTCTCGCATTTCCTTCATCAACTTTCACATTAGCACTTTCAACAATTTTTTCGTCTTTTATTATAAAGCCAGTAGGCCTTACTCTTAGTAGAATAACCAAGAAAGTTTCCTTTATTACTTATAGCATCAAATTTCCCTAGATCTTCATCTATTTTAATGTAGCATTTACTTCCAATTTTTTAAAAATATCTAACTATAGGAGCATGACCAAACGATAACTCATAAGGAGTCTTACCAGTATCACCTTTGATATGAATTAAGTTAAGAGTGTATACTGTAGTACTCATAATTTTTCTCCAATACACATGCAGAACATTTCCTTGAATCATCATGGTTCTAGAAGCTTCTTGAACTGTTATATTCTTCCTCTCCACAATGCCATTTTTCTATGGTGTTCTAGGTGCAGATAGTTGTCTCCTAATGATGAAATTGGGTTTAGTATAATTAAGATGCCTTCATAAACTCATAAGAAATATATTCCATCCATGAATAATGAGTGCATATAAACTACCAAATATAGGTCCATCCTCTATAATAATCCTAGATATATCATCATCCACATAAATCATCATATATCAAATGTCCATATAAAATGTCTAGCGTCATTAATAAGAATCTGATATATAAATAAAGTCATAAATATCAATCAAAACATCATGAAAGATTCTAAACAATTCTATCAATGCATAAATCTAAAGATGGATCAGGGAGGGACACTACATCCTCCTCCCATTTTCCTAAGCTTACTCTTGAGAACAAATAGGGGTAAATCTCTCTCATTCATGATGCATACTCCCAAGTCACCAAAGAATCATCACTCGGGTCTTATTGGACCATTACCTACTCTATGTCATGAACCCTGAGGGTCAGCCCTCGACACTGTAGAATGTGCACGGGCTTCAAAGAAAGCTAAATGTCCTCTACCTACAACACATTCCAATGCAAAATATGGGTCACATCAGGAAAAGATGGCATCAATACTGATACTTGGAACACATAATGGATGTGGGACAAGATGGGCAATGAGGCAAAACAATAAGCCACAAGATAAATCCTCTCCAAAATCTCAAATGGTCGAACAAATTGACGTACCAACTTAGAGTCTTTTCCATAACATATAGGACTCTTTCATGGATGAACACTCAAAAACACCTTGTCACCAATTGAAAACTGTCGATCCACACAATGAGAATCTACATATTTCTTCCATCTATCCTACACTACCATCAAATGCTCTCTAATACGAGTCATCTGTTGTGTCATATCTTGCAACATCTCTAAACCAAGAAGCACTCTACCTCCAAACGATCCCAACTCAGATTTGTACAACATGGTTACCCATAAAATATCTGAAAGGGAGACATACTAATCAAAATATGATATCCGTTATTGTATGCAAACTTTACCAAATATAGATAATCCTCCCATTAATAATGTTAATCCATAATATACATCCATAACATATCCTCTAACACCTGATTAACTCTCTTAGTCTGTCCATCTGTCTCAGGATGATACGATGAGTTGAAGTTCAACTAGGCTCCTAAATCATGCTGAAGAGAGGTCCACAATGCTGAAGTGAACATAGGATTGTGATTTGATATAATTCGACAAGGCATACCATGAAATCTCACTATATCCTCCATGAAAATACAAGCCACTAATGTTGCTTTGTAGGAAGATCTGATTGGAGAGAAGTGTGCCACCTTGGTCAACCTATGTGTGACGATGATAGCATCATGATGAGAAGAAGACATAGGCAATCCAACAACAAAATCCATCGATATAATATCCCATTTCCAATCTAGAACTAGGTTTAACTGGAACAAACTTATTGGATGTTGATGCTTTGCCTTCACTCACTGACACTACAAACAACAAGACACAAAATTTGTTAGATCATGCCTCATACCGGCCTAATGGTATAACTGTCCTAGATCTACGTGCATCTTCTTGACATGGATGTGTCAAGGTGCACAATGTGCCTATGACAATATCAAAGCACGAAGTCCATCTGAAGGTGGAAGAAGAATATGTCCCAATATGTCAGAGAAGACCATTTGAATCCAATGATTAGCTTGCAAATCTCCTATCAAGAGCTCTTCCTAAAGAAATCTATACACTAACCTCCTGGTACCAAGAATTCAAAGGAAGTACACTAAGAATTAGACTTGTCACATCCACACTGAGATTCATCACTGAAACCTCATACCTCTCACAAATCAATACATCTACTACAACATTATTCTTACCTTGAATATACTTCACCTCAAAATCATAGTTGCAAAGGAAATCCATCCATTCTCACTACCTAACATTTAGGTTCGGTTGCATGAAGATATATTGCAAACTATGATGATCACTATGCAACTCAAACTGATGCCCAAGAAGAAAATGTGTCCATCTCACCAAAGCATGCACTACTGGCAATAACTCTAAATAGTGAGTGGGATAATTCAACACATGATCTTTGAGTTTACGCAACTCATATGCTATCACAAGACCATCCTACATCAAAACTATCCCTAAACCCTCCAAGGAAGCATATGTGCACACCATAAAATATCCTAAAGGATCTGGCATTGCTAGAATAGGTGCAATAGTGAAAAGCTCCTTAAGGACTTGAAAAATTGCCTCACACTAATCTGACCAAACAAACTTCTTTCTTTTCCTTTGAAAGAAGTGATAGGATGAGCAATATTCAAAAATCCCTAAACAAACTGATGATAATATCTTCCAAGGCCCATAAAACTACAAACCTCACCCAAATTAGTGATTGTTGGCCAATCCACAATAGCCTGAATCTTAGAGTGATCTATTGTGATACCCTCACCTAAAATAACATGGCCAAGATACTTAAGCTTGGTCTAAAAGAACTCTCACTTGCCCATATTAGCATACAACTGATTCTTACAAGGACATTGCAAAACTTGCATCATATTCTCCTCATGCTTCTCCACTGATCTTGAATATACCAATATATCATCAAGGAACATGAGCAAATACCTATCAAGATAGGCCCTAAACACTCCATTCATCAAACTCATGAGCACCAAGGGCACATTAGTAAGGCCAAAAGGTACCATTGTAAACTCATAATGACCATATTGAGTGTGAAATGTTATATGATGAATATCTACCTCATGAATCCACAACTGGTCATACCTTGAATTATGATCTATCTTAGAGAAGACCTTAGCATCCTTAATCTGATCAAAGAGGTCATCAATCCTCAGAATAGGATAGTGATTCTTCACCATCACCTTATTTAGTTGTCGATGGTCAATACACAAGTGAAGAGATCCATCCTTCTTCTTCACAAATAACATAGGTGCTACCCATAGGGAAACACTAGGATATATGGATCTCTTAGCCAACAAATCCTCTAACTACAACCTCAACTCACTCAACTCCTAAGTAGTCATCTGATAAGGAGCCTAAGATAGAGGTTCTGCTCTGGGAACCAGGTCTATCCAAAAATCAATGTCATGTTTAGGTGGCATAATTAGAATATTTCTAGGAAATTTTTTTGAAAACTCCTAAAGGATGGCATCATATTGAAAGAGATCATCATGATTCTCTCCCTCATCCAAATCATTCACTCTCATTGTAAATAGTTGACAACCCTACCCCACACATCGCTTTATTTGCATAGCAAAAGTCATGCAAAGAGAAATAGGTCACTGGACACCTATTATCTCCACATTTTTTCCACTATCATCAAGACATTGCACCCTTTTACCATGGCAATCAATCTTAGCCTGATTATCCTCAGGCCAATCTATACCCAAAACAACACCATAGCACCCTAAAGAAAGAACACAAAGATCCACTGAGTTGGTACATACTCCAAAATCCAACACACAATAATGCACAAAGGAATACACTGCCACCTTGGACCTTGTAGACAACTCTTCCTATCACCTATGATCTTACTTTGCCACTGCAAGCCTGCATCGCTCTACTACAAATGGAGAAATAAAAGAATTTGAAGCACCTGAATAAAAAAATATTGAGCAAGAGATACCATCTACCTCACCTATAGTATTAATAACTATAGCTTGGTGTTCATCTTGATGGTTATCAATCACCACAAACACATGATGAGATCTCCTTGCATTTCCTATAGTGGGCTCTAAAGCAACTGGCCTCTGTCCTGCCATTTGGGTAGACCTCTAAGGAAATGGACTGCAATATGTCCTTGCTGACCACAAGAGAAAAAAATCTCTCTACTGAATCTTCTACTGACTGGGGGTACACTAGGCTACTGAACACTACCTCTACTAAAGTTCTACTGAGAACTCTATCCTGGCTTAAGAAGGAAAGGACCTTCTATTGGAATCAAGAAACACTAAGAGGGGACGGTGAATCAGTGTTCTGCAATCTTTAACTTTATTAAATTATTCATTCAACTACTTAATGCATATGAACAAAAGAAAGATGTAATAACTTAAAGAAAACAACCACGACACCATAACACCAAGATTTTTGTATGTGGAAACCTAGTTAAGGTAAAAACCAAGGTGGGGATGAACCCACAATATAAATATACTTTGTAGAAGTATAGAAATATTGCAATTTGGGAATGCACATGCATTAAGGCACACTACCTAGAGATCACTACTCAAAAACAAGGGCTACAACATAGGGAAGGCTTACTTCCTTACAGATTTATTACAATAGATTACTGAAGTATTTGACCTACAGAGTAGCATCTACAAATGCTTGATAATAGTTCTAGTTAAGCACAATTCATGACTTTCAGACACCTTAACTCTTAGTTCTCTATTACACTATTCTGCTATATTTTGGGACATCAATCTCTAACTTGCACACACAAAACTACACACAATTGATCACTAACACCTTCCTTATATCCAAAAATATCAAAACAATCACTTATATATCCTCAATATGAAATCACACCCATCGCTAGTCAGCTCAAGAACATTTAACATATCTACCCAGCATGTACACACTATAGAAAAAATCCAATCTCAAATACTAATGTGGACCAAAAGGAATTGTCCACACACTTCCCAAATGTCGGCTAAACATCCTTGATCATAGAAATAATCACCAAAACTGCTCCATCAAATCGGTGTGCAATGATCAACTACACATGTCGGTCATTCTACACTGTTCAACCCAAAAACCAATATAGAAGATCCTATAACTTGCATAACAATTATCACCTGAGGTTGAAATCATGGAATATGGGTACTCTAGACATCGACCAAGCTTCCCTTAGCTCTACAACACATAATATTCAACTGAAATGAAATGTCAACCAAAATATTAAACTATGTCAAATGCTCTATTCTAACTCACCAGACTTAACCTCACTCAAACTTTTGATATAAGAAAATCATGCATGACAAATAAAATCACAGACTTGCATTTCCATCAATGATAACACGGGATAACTTGCATAGTGTCTCTTTCCAACAATCTCCCCCTTTGGCATTCATGGCAACACTTAGTGAAAAATGACAGTGTTGAAATCAGTACGAATACATGTACACACTGCAAAACTCAAAAACTCAAAATTCATGAAGTCCCCCTAATATGAATACAAAAATTTTGACTTCCCTACACTCCCCCTTTGATATCAATGGCAAAGGTAGGGATCGACATGGAAAAAATTTACACAAAAAGCTCTATACAGTAGTATATGTACACACAGACTTTATTAACTTACATGAACTAAAATATGTCTACAAAACTGCTTTTCAATGAATTCAAGTGACTATCCCAACCTTTCTTAAGGCATTCCAAAACTGAGATTAGGTCATTGAAGAGATATGCTTGCATTTATGCTGATTGAAGATTTGGAGGATCATTTGTGGCTATGACATCTTGAGCTTCTTTCAAAGCATTGAGCATGGTGTCTAACTTGGCAGTAATTAGGCTTCGAAGCTGACCAACTTTTCCAATGATTTTCTCCTTATCATGGCACATATTCTTGATGTTTTCAAGCAAGCATATGACCTAAGCTTCACTGGCCACAGAGACTGAGAAAGGATCAAAAGACTATGATATACCTGCCAATAACTTCTCATTCTTCTTAATTTTCTTCTCAAAGTCCTCAACAAACTTGTAAAATGATACATAGGACTTGTAGACATTCCCACCTTTTGATAAGGCATCTTGGATACTTTTCACACATGGGTCTAACAAGCTTTTCTCATGGGAAATCACCTTTTTCAGTTCATCGAATCTCTTGGCATCAAACTCATTTCAAAACTTTATCTAAGCTAACTTCTCTAATGACTCAAAATGAGTACTTACTGAGTTAATTAAGCTTTTTAGCTATCTAGAGAGATAATCTAATGTGACCTTCACATATTTAGGCATTATCTTTTCTAGAACACCAGATGCAAGATTTAACAACTCATTGTCCTCAATGTGAGACTTCAAGATTTCCTCTCTTACCTTTGCCTATACAAAAGATTCTAGCTTTAATTTCTGAATGGGAGAGAGGCTGTCCAAGTTGATTGGCCCTTGGGATAGTGCCAAATCATCAAAAAACTATTTCTCCTTCTTCAGAAACTACTTAACATCCTTAGAAGTGTCTCTTGCTTCGGTCTTTTTATCCTCAACATTAATTTCTGCCTTAACCACTTTAGGATCTTCATTATCAACCAGAGCTTGACTCTCCATAGATTATATGGTGTCCATAGGTTGATCTAGAGAATTCTGAGTATCCTCAACCTCATTACCCTTGCCTATCTCCAACTCTTCTCCCTTTTCTTCATCCATACCTACCTTTTTCTGGAATATAAGAGACATTCACCTCAGCTTGATCAACTTTTTATTATTGTTTTTGCACTTGCAAAACTGATGAAACACCATCATACTGATTCTTCTCCAAAATTGGCTTCAATATTTCTCAGTATCTCTCATTACTTAATTTATTTTCCCAATCATGAGCTTGTTTATCCTTATTTTGCTCCTAAAATTATTTTGGGTTTTTTTTAACTATTCTTTTTACTTCCTCTATACATATTACCAAACATAGATTGATAATTACATATTCCTTTAACCTATCATCTTCTTCCTTTGTAGTACATTATTGTCTTGATGATGATTATAATGGATGACTTCATGTGTTGTCATTGATGGCACATGTATACACACACATATGTTCACATTGTCTTAGTCATCTTAGTTAAAATTGTTGGTGTAAATAATTATTCATGTTGGATATTATTACAACTTACTTAAGTTTACTAAGAAAATATATTTCATAGTAGTTTGGGTATGAGACACTTGGGTGCTTGTGCTACATCGGGATAGTGTGTGTAGGAGAATTTCCACCTTTTATGGTGTTGATCTTGTCACTACTTTGGAATATCCACTTATTGTGGAGTGATAATTCCACCTTCGGTGGGTGATCCACCTCGTGTAGAATATTTTATTGTTTCTCCTACCTACCCTTGTTTCTTATTGAACTACATGTCATGTTTGTGTGCTCACATATCCATATTTCCTTGCCTATATAAGCAGGATCATCTACATTGTATGTAACAACTATTGATCATTTATCTATTGATGAGAATACAGTTTATTCTTGTCCTATATTTTGTCTCTCTACTGTGCTTTTCATTGAGCTCTTGATCTTGGAAAAATTTCACATGGTATCAGAGCCATTAGAGTGTCATTGATTCATCCTTGAGAGGCATTATTGTGATGTCAAGAGGCAGATGTGAGGAGAAACATCTTTTGGAGGTGTCCTAGACCAGATCTGACCTCACCATTGTGTTCGGGTGGCCGTTTCCATAAATGTTGAGTATAAATTCAGCCTATTTTGGAGAAAGTCAAATTGGGGGCTTGGAGAAAAAAATTATTATCGGGGGGAGGGGCATTACCCCACCACCCGACTTGTACTTTCAAACCTACCATTGTAGGTCCCTCCAGCTGCTCCGTTTCAAGTGATCTCTCGATGATCTCCTAGCGACCTGCAACTCACTCCAGTAGTCATTGCCATCAACCGCATCCTCCTTCATTGTCGACCTTAGCTCTCTGACTGACTACCCACTTCTAGTGACTGTTGCAGTTGTCCGCCACTTGACGGTCTGCGCCACCACTCTTGGCGATCACTGCCCATCGACAACCTGCTCCGTCGACTATCTACCCTATCAACGATCTCCTGTCATGTAAGTGCCTAGTTGGCACCATGCAATTAGACACATCACTGATACAAATAGCCACATTAGTGACATGTATCAACCGTACAGATCCACGTCATCCTACCACTTCACTTTTTAGTGAATCATTTTTTGCCACGTGTCAGTTCATACTATACGGATGCCTAGTTAGTAGGGAGGTGAAGTTTTTGCGATGGCTAGAAAACCATCAAATTTAGGCTCGTGACTTGCTGACATCATCATTTAAGAAAAAAAATTGCAAGCCCTCTCCATTGAGCTTTTTGATTTTGCAGTTCAACTTCAAATGGCCATATCTTGTTCATTTTTGCTCATTTTTGGTGCATTTTTTTTTAAATGGGCTTGAATTTTGTGTACATTCTTGTGGTGGTATTACTTTCTGATTTTGATGGATGGATTTTTTGGAAATCTCAATTTTTGGTGATTGTACCTATCTAATCCCCATTTCTGCAACTTTCGGGACTCCGTTTGGGTTCATACAAACTCCTTTTTAGGTGCTATTTTTTTTAAAGTGCATGATTGTTCGTCTACTTTCATAATAAGCTATCCTTTTGTAATGATTTTGGGTAGAAATTGTACTTTCAACATATCATCTTTTTTGGCCAATTTGGCACTAGTATTGCATAGATCTATCTTGCTAGTCTTTTGCATTGTAGTTCTCAGTCTATTGGGGTAGTTGTAAGACAAAATCAGAAGTCCAGATGCAATGACAGTCCCAAAGACACTGAGAGGGGGGGGGGGGTGAATCAGTGTCTAACCGGTTGGTGGAATATTTGAACTTATTTATAACTTTGCAACTCAAATTAATTTACCGGTAAACAAGTAATAATGTAGCAAATAGAAATAATAGAGACATCATAAATGCACACCATAACACAAGATATTTTGGTGAGGAAATCCAGTAAGGGAAAAACCTCGGTGGGATTTGTGACCTACAATATTTACTCAGTGACCAATATGAATAAATATTACTTACAATAGGGGCCTGCACATGCAAGAAGGCCAATAGCCTAGAGCTCACTGCTCAATGAAATAGTCTCACTGACTACAAAATGGATAATTAAATCCAATACAATGTACTGCTCAAAATAGCATCTGCAATGTTTGATTCAGTACCGGTTTAAGCTCTGTCAGAAACCTTAACTAAAAACCTTGCTGGTGAATAAAATTCACTCACATAATCTATTTTCCTTATTACAAAATCCTTTCGCTATCTTCTACATAATACCATTACATAATTTCCTCTCCATGCTATATCACAAATGACCTATAAGATCTCATACATATATGAGTCTTTACAATACATCATGTCGGCTTACAAATAATTAATTACAACACAATATAATTCACATAAACAAGACTTGTCTCATGTCGGCCTAGATGCCGGTATGCTTCATTGCTGGTGTAAACTAAATGCCAATGAATAACCTTTGTTGTGCCTGTCGGTGCTCGTGAATGATGTCTGCATTGCTGGTGAACCTATAGAATCCTGTTACTAGTTGGTTGTCATCAATGACAACATCAACCATTCTCATGTGAGTGTAGAATACCAACACTCTCCCCCTTTGGCATTGATGGCAACACTCATGAGAAAAATCCAAAAACTGTTGTCCAAAAATGAAGTCCAAAACTGATCCCCAAAAAGAGTGTGCTCCCCCTGAGCAAGTGATTTCTTCTATGCATTCTCTTCCATATATTTTTCTCCATACTACTCCCCCTTTGACATCAATGACAAAGGATATCATAAAGAATCAAAGAATACAAAAATTCTACCTCATAGCTTGTAACTGGTTGTTTACAATTTGAAAGATATCTGCTAATATTAGATTCAGGCTCTACATGAATTTATTAATGTCAGAGATAATGGTTTTTGTTTGTTGGATCATGTCGATTAGATAACGCATCTGTTGTTCTGGTGATCGTTCTCCTTGAATTAATGCCTTAGATAGGTCAACCCACTGAGTTATAAGACTGTCTAATTTTGGACCAAGTTTGTTTTTCAGCTCCCAAACCTTCAACCTTATCCTTGCTTTTTCCTGCTCCAATTTCTCTATCTTCTCCTCAAAAAATGCCATCTTCTGATCAAGAGCTAAAGTAAGTTCTGAAGAACCTATCATATTATTTGCTATGTTATCTATCTCCTTTTGTGTTTCCTTAATCTTCTCATCAATGTCTTCAATCAGATGGTGAGACTTACAAGCTTCCTTATACAATTATTTGTATTCCAAAATTGTGGAGTTAACTACCGGTAATAAGGAGTCAATATGCTTGGTATGGTCCTTGATAGTCTTCTCA
Organism: Cryptomeria japonica; assembly: GCF_030272615.1. Classification (NCBI taxonomy): domain Eukaryota; kingdom Viridiplantae; phylum Streptophyta; class Pinopsida; order Cupressales; family Cupressaceae; genus Cryptomeria; species Cryptomeria japonica. Next base: position 110,607,916 of record NC_081406.1, read on the forward strand.
AAGAATTCACCTTTTTCTTTATTTGCCCTTTCCTTAATAGTTTCTTCATTGACCTTATCTATAGTTAGTACATTTGAAGAAATAAATTTGAACCATGCATCCAATTTACTCAAAGAACCATCAATATGATCTAACTTACATGTCAGTGCAATCATCTGCAAAATAAGCAATGTATCATTAATGGCCTTGTATTCTAAGGCATTGCACTCTGTGATCCTCTTAATTGAATCCAATAGAACATCTATTACATTTGTAGGTCTGAAGTCTCTAGTGGATGTGCTTGGTTCTGCAATAACTTTCTTTTCCATAGATACTTGACCAACTACCTTAACAATTTCTTCCTTGTTACCATCATTTGTTTCCTCTTTATTTACAGTTGCTACCAGTTTCTCACTCTATGTTATTACTTCTACTTCTACTGGTTTCCTAGTCTAAGTATGTACCTCTGTATTTGTTGGTTTCTCAGTGCCAGGCTTCTTAGCTTCTGCCAGTATTTCCATATTCTGAGAGTCAGCACTGTTAACCGGTGACTCAGACATCTCAATCTTTGTAGCATCAGCAGTCTTAACCTCTGTAGTCTCTTTATCCATAACAATATTAACATCTCATTTATCTACTTTCATAGTAAAGAGAATTTTGGAATCCAGATTAGTATCATCATGTGTTATTTCTTCAGCCTCCTTATCCGGTTGACTGTTTGTATATACCAGTGTTCCTGAAGTTATTGGAGGGGTGTCCTGTGCTGGTGGAGAAAGGTTATCTATGACCTTTATAATAGGTACACTACCAATTTTTCTTTTACCTTTGTCCTTTTGGTATACCTTTGCAAAATATTTATCCATTTTCTATCTCTCTCTTTCCTCTTTCTTTTCTTTTTCTACAAAAAATATGTCCCATTTGTCTACAGTTTCATCAGCTATCTCTTTCACTCTCCCAGCCATTAGGCTGAACTACTGGTGACCACTCATAAAAACTAACTGGTTGGCTTCAGTAATTAGTTCATCAATTTCTTCCCTGGAATTAATGGGGTGAGTAGCTAACAATGCTTCAACCTTTAACTTTTTGTCCAATTCAATAACTGACATTCTTTTAGCCTCTAATCTTATGTACAAGTCATTAGGCAGATCATCTACAACCTCAATCAAAACTTTCTTGTAGATTTCAAGATGGAAAATGATGCTCTCCTCTTTTGTGTCCTTATCAAAATCCTTGAATGAATGATAAAGTTTATTTACATTGCAAAGATTACCATCTTGTGTTATCTCATTTACCAGTTCCTCTGGTATAAGGGTATCTGGTGCCTTAGGTTGTTTTTTCTTTGGAGTTAGCTTCTTCTTAGGCTCCCTTACATCTTGCTTCTTCTTAGGCTCCCTTACATCTTGCTTCTTCTTCCTTAATGTCCTTGCCTTTTTATGAGAATGAGAACGTACCGATGAAGGTTTTCTCTTCTTCCTTTCAACTCTTTTGAACTCTACTGCCTTACCACTATCTATATCCGAAGAAGTGACAACAGGTGAAACATGAGCTACCAGTTCCAGTCCTTCTAGTTCACTATCAGAAATACCACTCAAGTTCATCACATTTTCCTTGACTTCTTTAGCCATCTTGGATGCATCTCTAATGAATTTTTCTCTCCTTTTTCTCTACTTTTGCATCGAAACAACACTCTCAATAGTCTTAGCACTACCAAAAATTTCTTCTAAAGGTTCTCTTGGTGCATCAAGAAGTGTCTTAGCATAAGCCTCAAGAATATTTAGATCAACTTCATATCCCATCTTTCTTATCCAAATAGTTCTAGGAGTAACAACTTCCATCCATGTTTTATCTCTTTTGATTACAAAACAAATTTGCTTGTCATACTTATCCACAATGCTCTATGGTATCCTTTCTCTAGCCTTCATTTTGGTTTGGAAGTTTTCAAAATAGGCTTTTACCATGTCATCACTATTAGCACCAATGCCAGTAATAGCTTCCTTGATCTGTCCACCTACCGGGATGTCATATGCAAAGTTCTTGTGACCAATGTTGGGTATCTCCTTTGTGAAGTAAATAATTAAACACACAAGTAGATTCCCAAAATGGAATGTCCCCTTCTTTTCACACTTAATCTTCTTCAAGTTATCTAACAATTCATCCTTAAGCCACTCATAGATGTCAATTTTAGCATTTTTCTTGACCACCTCATATGCACTATGAATACACAAACTAGAAATAGAATTTAACCTATTTGCATGTGTAACTCTATATCCAAATACCATGCTCACATATTTCACATTTGTATCAGTGATATCATTAACCCTAAGAGATCTATTGTCAAATGTAGCTTCGGTTAGGTCCATAACACCCTTGTTTGGTATCTTCTTTTTGTTGGGCCTAGTACCGGTTGAGGGTAAACTAGTAACTGCTTTGATTGCTTCGTTAGTGATTTTAAAAATAGAGTCTAGCCACATAAACTCCCCATGAACTTTTCTCAGTACAAGACAAACTATCTTATCCAGAAATTCAGGGATGTTCTGAATTTCAACAAATCCTAAATCTCCTACAATCTTATGCTCTAGCTTGACTAAACCTTGTTCATTTGTGTCATACCCAAACTTTTGGGCTAAAAACGGAACAATTTTTTTTTTTTTTTAAAAAAACACTTAAACTCTCAAAATATTCTACATTTAAAGTGGAATCAAATAAGTCTTGTCTTAACTAGGATGTAAATAGAATTGTTTCCTAAGGTTGGTTTAGTTAACCAACTCAAATAAGCAACATTAATTAATGGAGATTAATTAATCCCAAAAGGGTTGTCGCAAATTTAGTTAGTTAATCCAATTATCTTAATTAAGTTGCCGCTAATTAAAATCGAGGGATAATTAGATATCTCAAATGCATTTAAATCATTCCTGACCAAATAATGATAATGCTATTTAAAATTAATTAATAATTCTTGCTTAAATTTTTTTCCCAAATTAATTTCCACTTGACGATATATTTAATTAAATACAAAAATTAGCTAAGAAATGTCCTTGTTAAAATTCCTTGATAAAATTACATCAATAATGCGATAAGATAACTATATGAAATTTAATAAAATAAATTTAATTAGGTCTTCTACTTAACCCCAAATATGTATAATTAATTGTATACATACCTATATGTAGAAAATATAGCATATATATAAATTATATTCATATAAACAATTTGGATAAACAATCTTTATATTTTATCCAATTTATACATGTATAATTCTCTTAATAAAAAGGACCAACTATGCCCATGAAATATTATAACGCAACTATTAAATAACCTTAAATTTTAAGTTATAATTTAAAAACTTAATTCAAATTCCCCCTCATAATTTACATGCAAACCCTAAGTTTAAAAATTATAATAATGACTAAAATTCAAATCCTTCTTTTATGTTTTTATGCTAATCCTGACCCGAATATGGGCTAGGGTTGCATTATTAAAATACTCCTATTATTAAAATGCTAACCCTAACCCGAAATTGGGTTAGGGTTGCATATTCTTTCTCTTTTCCTATTTGCTTATACCCTAACCCAAATTTAGGTTAGGGTTTAATATATTTATTATTTTTTTGTGAGTGTGTGTTTGTGTGTTTTGTGCAGGGCCGAACTAGGGCAAGGCGACAGCCATGGAAAGGTGGAGGCTGAAGGAAGGTTAGGCATTCACTGTGCGGGCTCCCCCCGATCGCCACTGTGTTTACACACAGTGGCGGATGGTGTCGTCCACTGTGTGTAAGCACAGTAGCGGCCACAGGCCGTTCACTATGTGTACACACAGTGGCGGCTGGTGTTGTCCATTGTGTGTAAGCATAGTGGCGGTCATGGGCCGTCCACTATGTTTACACACAGTAGTGGCACCTCCCGTGCCGACCACTATGTGTAAACATAGTGGCTCGGCCCATGAGCCATCCATTGTATTAACACACAGTGGTTCAGCCGGATACCGCCTCCCCCAACTTTTGTTTATTTCTTTTTTTGGGGGGGGGTTTAAATATATATATATATATATATATATATATATTAGTCTCTAAGGGTTAAAAGCTCTTTTTCTTTTTTTTGACAGAACATGCAGGAATAATTTAAAATATAGATAGCATAGAAGATCTATATATTTCATTTCTTGCTAAATAAATGTAGAGTAAGATTTTAATTTTCACTTGAATACCAATATTCTTTTAGCTAGGTTATCTAGAATCTAAATATATAGCATTAAATTTATTAGAACTGTCAGATTTAATAGTTAAATATATCAAAAAAGAAAAGGTTCATTTCTCTGGTTTTCTAGATATGTGAATGCTCCTATATCTCTTTTCATTTTTACAAACATATAACAAAAGACTTTGTAAACTAGCAGGTTTATCTATAGCAATTTCTTTTCTGCATCTTTCATTTCTTTACTAAAATCGCAGGGATACAAAATAACAGATTTCATTGTGAGACATAATTAAATAAAATTAACGATAGCCTTATAGATTACATAACTTAAATAAAATGCAATTTTCTTATAATAGATAGGTTTCAGATAAAAGAAAACAAACATTACAACCTTTCATTCAAAAAACACTTTTCTCATAGAATATTTTTAAATACAATAGTCAACTTTTACAATGGGTGAAATAACCCAATTGGTCTCTCATTCCTAATAATGAGGACTTAAATACAATAATACATTTCTTTATATAGAAATAAAAACAACATAAAGCTCCTCATTTACATTTCTGCAACCTAAGCATAATATTAAATTTCCTATTCTCTTTTCTTTTCTGTAGCTAAAATAAAATATGCATCTGCTGCCTTTCTTCCCACTTTCCAAGCAACCTGCATTTAAAATTTAGGGTTGTGACCATGGGGTGCTCACCTCCTAGCCTAGGCTTACTAGAAGCTACCCCTGAGCTTGGAGAACCAAGTCCTAGATGGGTTACACTCAAGCAAACACTAATCAAGCAAAGGGGAATACATAACAAACACAATCCCTTCCCAAGCTAAAACTTCATCACATAATGTGATGTTTTACTAGGGTGGAAGTGGACCAAGTACCCTAGAGGAGATCTGCTAGATAGTAACTCACAACCAACTCATGGCATCCAAGAAAACACAACAAAACTCATTTAATCCCCCATATCCTTATGACTCCCAAAGGCAAACATGTCATATTTGCTTTGCTTATGACCCCCAAATGCATAAACAGAACTATGTAGCAAGGGTCACATGGACAAACCCTTGAGATCACTCTCATGATGAAAGCCTCTCACTCTAAGGCAGTCAAACTCCTTCCACCCCCAAGACCATTCTGCCCTCCCAAGGGTAAGATGGTCTTGGATACTCCCAAAACACAACAAATGCATAAATAGAAAATAGGAACAAATTCACATAAAGATTTCACAATTACAATACAATAAAAAATACAATATTCCCATTCAAGCATTCTACCAATAGATTTTCAAATAAACAAATAAGAAAAAAATCCAATCTCGAATCTACCAGGGTATTCTAGGGAGAGCTTGGAGAAGAGAAGCCCAATCCACAAAACTTTTCTGCAACACTTAGCTAAAATCCCTCTTCCAAACTGGTTTCTTTTCAAATTTTGCAAGATCTCCAAAAATGGAGAGTGGGTGATAAGCTCACTAAGCTTCAATCTCTAGCCTAAGAAGGCTTCTCTCACTCCTTCCAACCTCTTGGATAGAGTGAGGGACTCCCATTGGTTGGTCTTCCCTAGGTCTTACACACTCCCTAACCAAGGTACCTCAAGAAGAGGAATGAAATGGGGAAGAGCAATTACACCTATCAAGAAGGTTATCTAACCAAAGATGGCACTCCTATAGATGAAATTCGTTCCTCTTGGGAAAACCACTATTTTGGGTGGTTAAACAAGCCCTAAGGGAAAGACACATGGCCAATTTTGGCCTTCACCCATAGGTACCCCCGTGAGGCCTAATAAAAATGCTCTAAAACTGACTCTAGGAGTTGATTTAACCGTTAGAAAGTCCACCTAAAGTTAACCTACGGGTCAACTCTGAGTTGACCCTCCTTGTGGCTCACTAACCTAGGTTTCTTGGTTCCTTCAAGGTTAATAAAGTAATATAACATTTAAACAAAAATGAATCTTTCCAAAAAGATGACATGACAATTGCCAACACAACATACAACATAGGTGTCAAGTGACACTACAAAATAATTCCACATCACAAATACACACATGGCAATTGTCCCTTGAATGATTTAAACAATTTCATAAATACAATTTACACTCATGCAAACATTTTACGTTTATGAATAAAATACAATACATACGGGGTGTTGTTTCTCCAAATACACAACCCCTGGTTTTACAAACATACATAGGACTAGGCTTGATTCTCCATAATATTTCCATGGTCACATGGATAATTTCCTGCATATCTCAATTTAAACATTAGTACTTTCCAATAGCCTCATATAATATAAAACACATAATTAAGAATACAATTCAATCACTCTGCATAGAATTGACATTATATAATACAACTTGCCACATATTAAATCAATTCACATAAGCAATTCATCATAACCCTCATAATTAATCTATTCATAAGATATGCATACATATTTCTATCATCATAATAAATTCCTGCTGATGCTCTGCAAAAAGGATTAGAAAATCTGTTTGATGGCAACACACACAAGAGCACAAGAAACAAATGTTAGTGTTAGCAACAAAAGATTATCCTAAACAGGCATATCAAGAGAGATATTAAGCATGAAATAGAAAGCATATAAACATAGAATGAAATAGCTAATCAAGATGCTCATAGTTGCTCCTCCCTTGTTCCTCTCCTCTCCAAGTCCCAAATGAGTGTAGCTCTCAGCTTTTAGCACTAGCCATGGATGCCATATGGAGATTCAAGATGGTTGAATATGATAAGCAAATACTATGCAAGAGTAGATAGTGATGCTATGAAAAAGCTCTATGCTAATGCCAGTATAACAACAATACTCTAAAATGCTTCCTTTTGCTTGAGGAGAAGGGTTCTATTTATAGAAGAAATGGGGAAATGAAGGGTTAAGATTGAATGGTTTAATCAAGGGCCAAGTTTGAAAGTTGGGGATCCATGTGCACAATTGGCACCAATAAAATGGTGACAAGTGTCAACATAGGATTGTGTTGATAGAAGAGGTTGGAGGCATTAAAGGCCTGAGAAGACCTCATGGTTATCTAGAAGGTAAGGGTCAAGTCTAAATTAAGATTACCCATTGGATTAAGAGTTAATCCAAGGATAAACCTTTGTGCAAATGTTTAAGAGATAATCATGGTCAAAGCATTAATGGCCTGATGAGACCTTTGGGTTGGGTAGAGGTTGAGTCAAAACAAATGTTTTAACCATGTGGGAGGGTTGAATTAACCATTAATGGTTATTGGAGACTTTGGGGATTAAGTGGTTGAAGGTTGAAAGCTTTCAAAGGTTATCCAAGACTTTGAGGGTTAATTTGTTGAACACACAAAGCATTAATTGTTTTTCAAAGACTTTGGAGTCTTTGAGAAGTGACTCCAATTTGCTTAGGAATGTGACAATATTTAGGGGATGGATTAGGCTAATTAGGAAGGGTTTAGAAGAATCTAGAAGGGGTTTAGGCATACAAGTGGATTTTGTAGGAAAATGCAAGTGGGAGAAATTTTGGTATTTTCAATTAAAATAAAATCATTTATTTCAATTAAATGGTGTAAGTTGAATTTGGATAAATATTCAAATAAATATTAATTTATTTAAATGAGAAAAAGAAGATAAAGCATTAAAATGCTTGAAGACTTTGAGGGAAACCATTAAAGGCTTGAAGACTTTAAGGAAAACCATTAAAGTCTTAAGAAGATTATAGAAGGAAGCCATCAAGTTTGAAGACTTTAAAGCCATCAAGTTTGAATACTTTAAGGGAAACCATTAAGGTTTCAAGTGGGTGAGGATAAATAGGATTTTAAATAAATAATTTATTTAAAATAGTTGTGCAACTTGCTTTTGTAGGAAAATACAAGTGGGTGGAGGATAAAGGTGATTTAAATAAATTATTTATTTAAAATAATTGTGCAACTTGCTTTTGTAAGAAAATACAAGTGGGTGGAGGATAAAGGTGATTTAAATAAATGATTTATTTATTTAAATGTGAGAGGTGGGATTTTGGGGGATTTAAATAAATATTAATTTATTTAAATGTGAGAGAAGATTTAATTAAATAAATATGATTTATTTATTTAATTAATGGTCTGAATTTGGTTAAGTGAATTAAATCAAATAAATTGAATAATTTATTTAATTAATAGGAGAATAGGGTTAAGATGAATTAATTAAATATTAATTTAATTAACTATTAATTGATGGTTAAATAATCAAATAAATACTAAGTATTTATTTAATTAAGTGGACAGATTTATGTGACTACATTTGCCCCTCTTTGAGACGGTGCGGTTTATCGCGTCGTTTCAAAGAAAGAAAAATAGGTGTGAAGAAATGCCCCATAAAATGTAAATTTAATGGGTGGTATGCCCCCTCGAGAGATGGGCTGAATGTTTTTTTTTTTTTTTTTTTTTATAAAAAAAATCGGGCGATCTCTCGAAAAAGAATGAAAAGTGGAGGGGAGGTAGAATAGAAGAAATTAGAACTAATGATGAAAGAATGAGAGAAAATGGAGTGAATATGAAGAAACAACAAGCCAGCGAGTACCCTGAGGTCATGCAAGAGATACATAGCAAATGTAGTGTGGGGTTTGGATTGATGCTATACAATTGATCAAAATTGGTTGGACAATCTGGTGCAATCGGTTTAATTGCCCCGGTCAAGTCAAAGCGTGACAGTTGATGTCAGTTGGTCGCTTGAACATGATAAAGTCTGAGTAAGTGAATCAAAGTGACCTGATGGTGACTTAGACAATTGATGTAATTGTCCGATGAAGTCAAGGTATATGAAGCAAAATACTCGTTGAGACGTAGACAATTGATGTAATTGTCCATTGGATTGTGTTTGATTGGTTGATCAATTGATAGTGTGTGCGTGTGATGGATGATTGTGGTGAATCATGGCAACCCCGTTGAGACTAGGTCATTGTGATAAATGCCTGATGTAGTCTAGGATTACCATAATCGATTACCTGTTGAGACCCGAAGATACTTGATCAGAGTATCTATTGATAGTCTAGGTGTGTGGGAGTCGATGTATCTGTGTAGATAGAGTAACTGGCTTAATTTTGTGGATGAGTGAGGATGGGAAGCGATGAAGGGATTAGGATGATGTTGATGATCAAGATAGGGAGGGTGAGGGGGGATTTGATGTTAGATAGAAGATATGGAGGACTAGGATCGAGTCCTATGGAAGAAGATGAGTAAAATAGAGTATGCATTATTATGACTACGTATGCATGATATGCAGCAATTATGAATGTATGGATGGATGGAATGCAACGAAATGCAATATATACAAATGAGATGGAATGATGATCCATGGTGCTTTATTTTTCATCATTGAGCTTTAAAATGTTGTAAGAAAATACAAACAACTTGACATAAAGATTCAAGATGACCAGAGTATTTCTTACATGGATTTTTATATAGCAAGTTAATACAAGCAACTTGATATAATGGATCAAGTTGACCTGAGTATTGCTTGCGGAACAGATAAGGATTATCTCCTTTCATGCATGACTTGGAACGTCCTCCTTGATCTTAGGCTGATCATATCCTGAGACAAGTGCATACCGTAATAAGAGATAAAACCTTTATCCAGTTTGGATGAGGGAGGAGGAACCAAAGAAAGAGAATTGTACCTGCAAATAAACAGTATATACATAAAGAATAAAGAATATGGATCCTTGGTAATGGTTCATGCTCATATGGTCGAGGTATACGCTGTAGTCAGCAAGCCGTAGTGATCTATGACTGCATTTTGCATAAGATCACGTAGCTTGGTGAACTTCCCACGTAGACACCATTAGTACATGTCCCAGAACTTCATCGGAAGTAATGCGCAAACGATACAAAACAATGCTGAAAGATCCCGATACAGATAAACAAATGATTGTACTCATAAATCAACTAAGTATTTGATAGCTTAACATAATTTTCTTGTCAAAGAAAATGTCATCTTGTCTTTGTTTTGATAAGGAAGGATGCATCCTTGTTTAAGACAGTTTGGATTGTTGATGTTGATTGTGTTGGTCGAGTGATAAGTGGTCATTTGTGTGAGTATTTTGTCAATGTTTGTTTTGTATCTGATCGGATGAATATGTACAAGGTGTTGTCATATTTTTGGGTGATTTTTGATGGTTTTTCGATGTTTTTGGATTTTGTGTAATAGTTTTTGAATTTTTGTGGATTTTGTGAGTCATTTTTGAATGTTTTTGATATTTTCTGGGACATTTTTGAATGTTTTTGATATTTTTGATGATTGCCTGAATGAAGAGCGTAATGACACATAAGACAATGTAGAATCCACTTCCATCAATAGGTTAAGGGTATTGCCCCCAGTTTTTAGACCTGACTATGAAAAGGTGGGATGCTAGACACATGGAGTACTTTCTTAATGACAGATGAATAACAAGCCATGGCTTTGGATGGATGGATGTATGTATGAAGTAAATGTGATCGCAACAAGTCTGAAAAGATAATGGAGCCATAGCCCTTACGAGTGGCGCCTGTTTGCCAGGTTTTTACCATCGCACTTACCCAAGGTGCCACCAGAGTGGTTGTTCACCGTTTGGATGCATGATTTTTCTTTACTTTTATTGAATGTTTTTGTATTTTCTTTAGGACATTTTCTGAATGTTTTTGATATTTTCTGATATGTAGGGGAGCCTGATGCTGTGTATACCTTAGGTATAAAACCGTTTGAGGTGCATGCTATTGATTGGATCTGCGAGCGGTTCTCCATCTGATGTAGCCAACTGATATGCCCCAGACCTGATTATAGCAGTGACAACATATGGGCCCAACCAGTTTGATTCAAACTTGCCTTGATGTTCTCTGTTTGGTTGGTTGCGAGGATTTTCTCGAAGAACAAGATCACCTACCTCAAATGTACGAGATCTAACTCTGTGATTGTAGCTTCTGCTCATGCGCTACTGATAGGCTTTGAGGTGATTGTATGCAGCTTGTCGTTTCTCATCAAGTAACTCTAAGTCCTGAAGACGGGATACTCTGTAGGCTTCATCATCGATGAGATTATGCAAGGAAACTCGTAATGATGGTATCTCAACCTCAATAGGTAAGATAGCTTCTGCACCATAGACCAATGAATAAGGAGTTGCACCTGTAGGGGTCCGAATGCTAGTTCGATATGCCCATAGCGCTGGATTCAATTGAACATGCCAATCACGACCGGCATCATTGACTGTCTTCTTTAGGATTCTTAATATGTTTTTATTGGATGCTTCGGCCTGACCATTGCCTTGTGGGTAATAGGGAGTGGAAAAGAGGTGTTGGATATGAAATTTCTCACAAAGTTCACGGACATCCTGATTTTTGAAAGGAAGACCGTTATCTGTGACAATGGACATGGGCACACCATACCGGCAGATGATGTAATTGAGGATGAATGAGGCGATCTGCTTGCTGGTGACTTGGGTAAGTGGAACAGCTTCGATCCACTTGGTGAAATATTCGGTGGCGGTAATAATGAATTTATGGCCATTGGATGAAGATGGATGGATTTTACCCACAAGATCAAGACCCCATTGACAAAAAGGCCATGGTGTTGTGATTGGTTGCAGTTCTTGAGCTGGTGCATGTATTAGGTCGCCATGAACTTGACATTTTTTGCACTTCCTGACAAAGTAGTAGGAATCCTTTTCCATAGATGGCCAGTAGTATCCAGCTCGCATGATCTTCTTGGCTAGTGATGGACCACTTGAGTGAGTCCCGCAAATTCCTTCATGTACCTCTTCCAAAGCCTTTGTTATCTCACCTTGTTCTAGACATCGAAGGAGAGTACCATCAAGACTGCGTCGGTATAGGGTTTCGGCAATAATGGTATATTGAGCAGTTTGGCGAATGAAGGTTTTACGTTGGTTATTTGATTGGTTGGGAGGAAGGGTGTGATCACGGAGATAGGTGTAGAACTCACCATACCATGGGGATTCAGAACCAACAAGGCAACATATCATTTCAGATTCGGGGATATCATAAGCGGGGGTCCAAAGTTGTTCTACCAAGAACTCGTAGCGTGTTGAATTCTGTGGAAGATCTAGTAGAGATGCGATGGTAGCCATAGCGTCAGCAGCTCGATTCTGATCTCTTGGTATCTGCTCAAAAGTGATAGTAGTAAATGATGTCTTTAGATTGTCCACCATTTGCTTGTATGGCATGAGTTTATCATCTTTGGTCTGATACTCATCTGTTGCTTGTCGAATGACTAGTTGGGAATCGCCATATACTTGTAGTTCTTGTAATTTCCATTGTATGGCTAATCTGAGTCCTGTGATCAAGGCCTCATACTCTGCTATGTTGTTTGTGCATGGAAATGTGAGCCTGGAAGACTTTAGGATGCTGTCACCTTGAGGTGTGATAAACAAAATGCCTACCCCTGAGCCATGCCTAGTGTATGAACCATCAAAATATAGTTTCCATGGTTGTGCTTCTGTAATCATGAATATCTCTTCATCTGGAAAATTGGAAATGAGAGGATGATCACCTATGAGAGGTGCATCGGCCAACTGATCTGCAATAACCTGACCTTTGATAGCTTTACGGTCCACATACTCAATATCAAATTCACTTAGAATCATCACCCATTTGGCTAAGTGACCTGTCAATGCTGCTTTGCTAAGTAAATACTTGAGTGGATCAATCTTTGCAATGAGTTGCACCTTGTGTGTTAACAGATAGTGCCTCAATTTAGTGGCTGCCAAGATTACTGCTAGGCAAGCTCGCTCAATAGGTGTGTAATTGAGTTCATAGCCCACCAGTGTGCGAGAGATGTAGTAAATAGCACACTCTTTTCCTTCTGCATTATGTTGTGCCAGTAGTACACCCAATGCTGTACTTGTTGCTGAGATATAGAGCAATAATGGTCTACTTGGATCTGGTGGCATCAGCAATGGTGGATTCATGAGATAGTCTTTAAGTGCCTGAAATGCTTGCTGGCATCTGTCATCCCACTGAAAGCGGATGTTCTTGTGTAGCAGGTGTGTGAATGGGTGACACTTATCAGCCAATTGTGCAATGAATCTGCGGATAGATTGAAGCCGTCCTTGTAGTGTTCGTAGCTGACTGATATTCTTTGGAGGTGGCATGTCCATGATTGCTTTAACCTTTGCTGGATCGACCTCAATGCCTTTGCTTGAGACAATGTATCCTAGAAGCTTCCCGGAGGTCACTCCGAAGACACATTTCTTTGGGTTGAGTCGAACATGGTATTGTTCCAGTCTATCAAAGATTTTATCTAAGATGTGAAGATGTCCTTCTCTAGTAAGTGATTTTGCTAGTAAATCATCCACATAATCTTCCATTATAGTATGCATCATGTCATGGAAGATGGTGGTCATTGCTCTTTGATAGGTCGCTCCTGCATTCTTTAGACCAAAAGGCATTACATTCCAGCAGTATGTGCCCCATGGACATGTGAAGGCTGTCTTATGTTGGTCCTCTGGTGCGATCTTTATTTGATTGTATCCTGAAAAGCCATCCATGAGTGAAAGCATGGCATGTCCTGCTGTCAAATCCACTATGATGTCGATATTTGGTAGGGGAAAGTCATCCTTAGGACATGCCTTATTCAGATCTCTGAAGTCTGTACAAATGCGGATGCCCCCTTTTGGTTTGCCGACTGGCACAATATTGGAGATCCATTCTGCGTAATCAATTGGTCTAATGAAACCAACATCTAGGAGTTTCTTGAGTTCTATTTTGACTAGCATGGCAATCTGAGGATGCATCTTACGAAGCTTTTGCTTGACAGGTTTGGCTCCTTTTGCTACTGTGAGATGATGCATGACTAAATCAGGATCAAGCCCAGGCATGTCTGCATATGACCATGCAAAGTTGATCTGACGCTGTTGGAAGAACTCTATAAATTGAGGCTGTTCCTCTGGAGTGAGAAGAGATGCCAGATGTATGATATGAGGGTTTTCAGGAGTCCCCACATTGTATTCTTTAGTCTCCTCAATGAGAATCGTCGATCGTTCCTGTTGTGTACTAGCAGGGAGAATGTCAAACCCTTCATCCTCAAGTGCCTCAGAGAGGTTTTCACCGTTGGATACGCTCTTTCTTTTTACTTTTGTTGGATCAAACAGTGCCATAGTGTGGTTTTCACTGGAAGATCCATGTTTTAATGTTATATTTTTGTAGCTGAAGGGTTTGGCATCCGCCCCGAAGTATGCTATGCTATTAAGTTCAATGGCAAATCCAGCTTTGTGATCCCCGCTTGGTAGATTATCCCTTAATTCCAAAAAGTCAATGATAGCCTCATCATTTTGGAAGAGGTCAAGACATGGGAGATTTGGTTGGTTCCATTCGATGAGTTCGGGGTGGATAATGGGCATTACTTCATCGATTAAATTAAGTGCGGGAGATGTATCAGTGAGGGTTAAGACAGTGTGGTGAAGGTCGTTGATGGTACTCTCCCTATCAGAATCCGGCGTAGGATGAGACGTAGGGTCTGTGGAAGATGTTTCCAGCTCAGGTACCCAAGTGGTTTTTATCTGTGCTTCTCCGTAAACAGGGATGTCTTTGCGTGGCGGAGGTGGTGATGTGTCTTCCTCATCTGAAGTGTTAAGCTGTACAGAATCAAATTCCCACTCATGTGAGTCAGTCTCTGAATCACTTTCCAGCATCCGATTGCTATACCATACTGTGATGTCACTGGAGTTGACTACTGCAAGCATGATTGGTTTATGGACCTTTGTAGTAATCGGTGTTGCAGGAAGTTTGTTGGGGATCAAGGAATTTGGCACAAGGAGTAGTGGTAATATTGACTCAGTTGCTTTTGCTGATACTGTCGGTGCCATAGATGCTGCTGCGGGTTTTGATAGAGTTGCTGCTGCTACTGGTATTATTGATGTGATGGGTGCTGCGGATGGGAGTATTGGTTCGATTGGTGGGATGTTTGGTATTATAGATGGTGGTGTTGGGTTTGTGAGCCTCGATGGGGCAGTGGGGATATGGCTTGATGGTTCTTTGATTATGAAAGGTGTCCTCTTTGCAGTAGGTGGGAAAAATGGTTTGCTGGTTTTGCCTTTGAATCTGAGTTTAGGAAGGACTTCTTTTTCAAAGCCTAGGCCTGTATTACCTTTGGGCTTGAACTCTGGCAGTAGCGGTTCATGTCGTCCTTGTTTGCAGGATCCCAAAGCACTCTGGCCATCATACCCCATTCTTTGCATAATGAGGAGGCCTTTACCATACTGTTCCGTAGGAAGTGTAACTTGTGGTTTTTCAGTGGTGATGGGATCTTTATAGATCCATTCCGCTATGTCCTCATCTTGTGTCTCTTCCTCTTGACTCTTTCCAAGGATGAAAGGCGTCAAGGCACATGCAGGCGTGATTAGTGGTTGCTGGAGTAACTGTTGTGGTTTACCATGTGTTCTAGGAGAAGTGGGCATTTGTCCCACACAAAAGAGCTGACTTAAGTTGTATTCTCCAGGACCTTCCTCTGCGACTTTCATCTTAAGCTTTTCTTGCTTGGGTATAGGAGTGTTTGAACTGGCAAGAGAGGCGGGATTTACATATGATGTGAAAGAAATAGCTTCCCTATTATTAGGAACAGTAATCTCCGGTTGATGGCTGATATTATGGCAAAATGCGAAGGGATTTGCATCGCCCGGGATTGTGATCTCTGCACCGTTATGTGGGAACTTGATACATTGATGGTAGGTAGATGGAACGGCTTGCATGGCATGTATCCAAGGTCTCCCTAATAATAGATTATATGGCAGAGGAAGGTCTAGAACCTGACAAATTATGTGTTTTACCACAGGGCCCACTCGGATTGGTAGGACCACAGCTCCTTTAGATGAACGCTCTGCATCATCATAGGCTTTGATGGTGATCTTCTTGCGAGGATCCACTGATTATATTGCATATCCCAATGCTGTGACCAATTGCAGTGTACAAATGTTTAGGCCTGCTCCATTATCTATCAAGACTCGCTTGATCCTGTGTTGGTTGACAAAGCCTTCAATGTGGAGTGAGGCGTTATGAGGTTGTTGGAAAGAAGAGTTGTCACTTTCAGAAAAAGTGAGACAAGGTGATGACTTTAGATTTCCAACCATGGCTTGAAATTGGTCCGTGTTCAGGTTTGCAGGGACTGACGCCTCTTGGAGTGCTTGATCCAAGATTGTTTTATGAGATGGCGATAGGCGCAATAGCTCTAAAATGGATATAAGTGCAGGGGTTTTGTCTAATTGTTCCACAAGATTGTACTGCTTTGGGATGGAGGTGGTGCCTTGTGGAGCTGCTTTGATGGTGACCTTGCCACGACGTGTAACAACATTGCAATTGGAGGTGGGATTTTTGAAGGTTATAGTTACAATTTGTTCACTGGCATCATACAGGTGATTTACAATGTAGTTATATGCAGCCTGCGTATAATCAGTGGTATCAGTGCCTCGCCGGGAAGTGGAAGGACCCCTTTGATCTTGTGATGGAAGTGGATTCTTGAACATCAGATGATCATTATTTGTTGTTTTTGGGTCATGTCCTTCAATCTCAATTTCTCCTTGATCAATAAGATCTTGAATGAGATCTTTCAATCGGTGACAATTACTTGTCTTGTGTCCTCTTCCTTGATGGAACTCACAGTGTTCAGTATCTCTCCACCATGCTGGTTTGACTTGAGGCTCATAATTCAATAACTTAGGTAGAGTGATCAAATTCTGAGAAATGAGTTGTCGCATCACTGTTTCAATGGGTTCCCCTAAGGGAGTGTATGTGCGTTTTTGTTTTTGTGGACGAGGTCTTGGTTCATCATGAGATGTGATGCGACCTTGATTAGGAGGAACATTTGTGTTATTTTGAGGTGGAGGATTTTGTCCTGCAAATCAAACCATAGGTTGTGCATTTTGGATAGTTCGAGCATCCACAACCCCATCGTTGATGATATTCTTATTCTTGTTCCAGAAGTTTGGTTTATCACTATTGAAGCGCGGGCGAGGACCATCTTTTGGTTCGTTAAAGATTTTGATGAGTCCTTTCTTGATGAGTGCCCTTTCACATTTTAAACCCTTGGTGATCATATCGTTAAAAGAGTCTGTGTCTTTGACATCCAGGTGAAATTCCATTTCTTCGTTTAAATTGGAAATGAAAATTTCCACTAGTTCTCGTTCAGGTAACTGAAGAGAACGTCTGCTAGACATTTGGCCCCATCGTTGCAGGAGTACTGAGAATAATTCACCTGGTTTTTGTTTGGTGTTGCATAGATCAGCCATGGTGATGTCGCGTTCAATATTATAAGAGTAATGAGATAGGAACTTCTGGATGAGTTCCTCAAATGTTCTTATGCCACCTGGTAGTCGGGAAAACCATGATGTGGTTGTTCCTCCCAAGCTTTGGGGAAAAAGGCGCATTAGGTATGTGTCCTCATAAGCGACTTCGAGACAAGCGGAATGAAATTCTCAGACATGATCGCGGGGATCTCCCTTTCCTCTATATTTTTTGAATTGTGGTGTTTCGAACCCGCGTGGAAAGGGTGGCATATAAAGATTCCTATCAAACGGATAGGGATAGATGTCGTTAAGTGAGAATTGATTGGTCTTAACACCACTATGAAGTTGTTGGGCGAGATTCTCAACTTGTTGCCGCAACATCTCCATTTCATTTGGAGGAGGAGGTGGTGGGTTACCTCGAGGGATGTTATATCTGATGTGATTTCTACCCCTTTCCTCCTCATGGCGACTTTGTCTTTCTGATGCTTGTCTTAATTGGACAAGATCAAAGTCCGAGGGGAGTTTGGCTCCTTCTTGAGCGAGTTTTAAGAAGTGAGCATCCGCATTGCTCCTTAATATTTCATCAAATAATCTGTTAAAGAGAGGGTTATGCTGGGCCCTCTCAATTGTTGAAGGAGTGGGAGTACTTGGGTTTTCATCAGTTACAGTTCCTCCAAGTGCTTCTTGAAATTCATTGAGGTTGTCCTCTTCTTCCTCAATTTCTATTTCTCGTTGCCTTGATCGTGATCGGGTTTGAGCCATTTTGTTTGCAAGTTTGTTTTGAAGTTGATTGAAGATGATGATGAGTTGGTGATGAAATGAAAGATTGATGGTTGGTGGATTGTAGATCTCTAGCACTCTAAAGGTAAATGTAACCAGAATTCTTTCTTTGAATTGCTTGTTTGTTTTGATGATTTTGGATGTGATAAGGTGTAGAGAAATCTGAGATGTGTTACAAATTTTGACTACCTAGTAATGAGAGGATTCACTCATGAACTAGTTTTAACCTGCGTAGATGTGTCTCTTAGGATGAGCTTATCCTAGATGTAGAAACAATCTAAAAGTGATGTGATGTGTTTGATTTCAAGCAATATCTAAAAAGGAATCGTAGGACAAGAACCTCTTAATGTTTTGAGAGTTGGGATGGATTGATGATGAAGTGATGATGTATGAGTGGGATGATGGATGTTTTGTTTTTCAACTTTCAATAAAAACTTTGTGTCACAAATGGAACAAACTCTTCTTCTTCCCTTTCAGGTGTTGGTGGCACTTCTCGAGCTATGTTGTAGGTGATACAAATGTTTGGGAAGAAATTGGGATTAATCTTTCCTCCTTGATTTTTGTGATAACTCAGAGCTCTATATTGCATAAAAGCTCTACGGTTTAATGATTCAGAATCAAACTCGTTTGTTTTACCTTGAAGATAGAGACGCATGCGATGTAGAAAGACTCTATGTGAGACAAAGATTTGTCTATTGAGATAGAAGAATTTCCTCCTTTTGATCAAAGCCTTTGAGCTTAATGGTCTTCTTTTCAAGGTAATATTCTGATGACACTTCTTCTTTCGCAAGATGTGAAGAATGGTCATAAAAGTTGTGACTCTGTGTTGTTTGCACTTTGTTTTTGATGTGTTTGGTTGTTTTTGAGAAATGTTGGATGAGTACTTTGTTTTTGAAAGTGATTTGCTGATTTTTCTTTGACAAGAAAACAAAGCAAGCACACAAACACAAGAATGTTGCCCCCAAAGGCACAAATGAGTATGGGTCTAGATCAACCCAATCTTTGGACTTGTATATGACCCTTCCTTTAGATTTATTTTAAAGTGTATTTCCAAAGCCTGAAGTCGGCTCAATTTGCACTAGGTCTGTAAAACGAACACACTTCAAACACTTTTTATCCCTAAGGTCAAATGGCCAGTTGTGATAAATTTAGCCCACATCTTGATATTTCTTCGACTTTGGTACTACATACCTTATGAATCCCGCCGTGGCAGGTAAGGATGTGATATACTAAGTCTTGCACGAGCATAACAAATAGATGATCCCTATGATGGGGGAGTCACCACTTTTATCAAGCCACAAGTGACTTTTCAAAAAGCTATGTTTCTACTCAAGGAAATATGTATGGTGAGTATCTTGGGAGCAAAACCATCTATGCTCTTGCACTAAATTATATCTCAAATATCCTCAATCAATAGAACGGGTGGGCTACTACTTAAAGGTGTTTAGTCATGTTCGATATTTTTGGACATAAGTTCATTCTGCAGTGACTCACTTAAGAGCCTTGTAACTGGTGGTGGGGCCCATTTGTCCTTTCGGCCAGTTACATTGTAGGAACAGCTATACCCAAGGCTACAGCTTTCGCTCTCACCTGATTTCTATAGCGGCTCGAAGGATTTACCGCTCGAGGTCGTTCCCAAGAGTATCGATCCCTTGGCAGGCCTCTCTTAAAAAGATAAAATTTGAGCGTTACTAACACTTTTCTCTTGCACCTAGGACCACGAGAGCCAAGGGAGAGGATAGTGTGTGTTAGAGGTAGGACCACTCGACCAACTCTTTTGCACAAGTGTGCCAAACACAAAATTCACTTGTTCCTTTTAATTTGTCATCGCAATGATTTTCTATCTATTTGGAGATGTTGCTCCAACAATCATGGTGTTCTTTTTAATTTTCAAAGGCAATTGTTGGAGTAAACTAGAATTTGAAAATCCTGGTCAACTTAATGAAAAACACGTTTGCATGAAGTAAAATTGCTTTAAAAATGAGACAAGTTGATTGTGAATTTTATTTGCACCAAAAATGGAAGTGTGGATTGTGAGTTTTCTCTTGATGCAAGAAATAAATTTTGCCTTGTTTATTTTAAGCACCAAAACGAAGTTTGTTTCCTAACTTGCAAAAAAAATAAAGTTGTTTTTGTATAAGTTTGTGGTTCTTTTTACCTTGGAACAATGAAATTCTTTTTAAGAGCCCCAAACAAATATGTGATTCTTTTTTTTAAAAGCCCAAAGTTGAAATGTGAAGTTAATTTTAAACCAAAATAAAAAGTGAATTCATTTTTAAAACCAACTTCAAAAAACAAGTTAGTAAAAAAATATAAATCTACTTTTTAATCTAATTTAAATCTGCACAAAAGAGAAAAATAGTTAGTAAAATCCGCCTATTTGGTGGGCTTCTACAAGCCTAATTTTTTTTTTTTTGGTTACAAGGTGATTTGTACAATGTTTTGTTACAATAGCGCTAGTCTGCGTTTGAACAGAGGCACTATTTAACACAAACGCACTAAAAGAAAGGGAAAGACAGAGAAGGAAAAATCACTGAAACAAGGTGAATAGTGCAAAAATAATGTCAAACGCACCAAAACAGTGTCAAAAGTGCAACCTGTGTGACATTTTCAACATTCAAACATGTTATTGGTTAAAAAAAAAAAAAGTTGATCTTTTTGGTGTTTGGATTCACGTCGGGTTCACCAAATGATGCTCTGCAAAAAGGATTAGAAAATCTGTTTGATGGCAACACACACAAGAGCACAAGAAACAAACGTTAGTGTTAGCAACAAAAGATTATCCTAAACAGGCATATCAAGAGAGATATTAAGCATGAAATAGAAAGCATATAAACATAGAATGAAATAGCTAATCAAGATGCTCATAGTTGCTCCTCCCTTGTTCCTCTCCTCTCCAAGTCCCAAATGAGTGTAGCTCTCAGCTTTTAGCACTAGCCATGGATGCCATATGGAGATTCAAGATGGTTGAATATGATAAGCAAATACTATGCAAGAGTAGATAGTGATGCTATGAAAAAGCTCTATGCTAATGCCAGTATAACAACAATACTCTAAAATGCTTCCTTTTGCTTGAGGAGAAGGGTTCTATTTATAGAAGAAATGGGGAAATGAAGGGTTAAGATTGAATGGTTTAATCAAGGGCCAAGTTTGAAAGTTGGGGATCCATGTGCACAATTGGCACCAATAAAATGGTGACAAGTGTCAACATAGGATTGGGTTGAGAGAAGAGGTTGGAGGCATTAAAGGCCTGAGAAGACCTCATGGTTATCTAGAAGGTAAGGGTCAAGTCTAAATTAAGATTACCCATTGGATTAAGAGTTAATCCAAGGATAAACCTTTGTGCAAATGTTTAAGAGATAATCATGGTCAAAGCATTAATGGCCTGATGAGACCTTTGGGTTGGGTAGAGGTTGAGTCAAAACAAATGTTTTAACCATGTGGGAGGGTTGAATTAACCATTAATGGTTATTGGAGACTTTGGGGATTAAGTGGTTGAAGGTTGAAAGCTTTCAAAGGTTATCCAAGACTTTGAGGGTTAATTTGTTGAACACACAAAGCATTAATTGCTTTTCAAAGACTTTGGAGTCTTTGAGAAGTGACTCCAATTTGCTTAGGAATGTGACAATATTTAGGGGATGGATTAGGCTAATTAGGAAGGGTTTAGAAGAATCTAGAAGGGGTTTAGGCATACAAGTGGATTTTGTAGGAAAATGCAAGTGGGAGAAATTTTGGTATTTTCAATTAAAATAAAATCATTTATTTCAATTAAATGGTGTAAGTTGAATTTGGATAAATATTCAAATAAATATTAATTTATTTAAATGAGAAAAAGAAGATAAAGCATTAAAATGCTTGAAGACTTTGAGGGAAACCATTAAAGGCTTGAAGACTTTAAGGAAAACCATTAAAGTCTTAAGAAGATTATAGAAGGAAGCCATCAAGTTTGAAGACTTTAAAGCCATCAAGTTTGAATACTTTAAGGGAAACCATTAAAGGTTTCAAGTGGGTGAGGATAAATAGGATTTTAAATAAATAATTTATTTAAAATAGTTGTGCAACTTGCTTTTGTAGGAAAATACAAGTGGGTGGAGGATAAAGGTGATTTAAATAAATTATTTATTTAAAATAATTGTGCAACTTGCTTTTGTAGGAAAATACAAGTGGGTGGAGGATAAAGGTGATTTAAATAAATGATTTATTTATTTAAATGTGAGAGGTGGGATTTTGGGCGATTTAAATAAATATTAATTTATTTAAATGTGAGAGAAGATTTAATTAAATAAATATGATTTATTTATTTAATTAATGGTCTGAATTTGGTTAAGTGAATTAAATCAAATAAATTGAATAATTTATTTAATTAATAGGAGAATAGGGTTAAGATGAATTAATTAAATATTAATTTAATTAATTATTAATTGATGGTTAAATAATCAAATAAATACTAAGTATTCATTTAATTAAGTGGACAGATTTATGTGACTACACCTGCAAATCAAATTATGACATACATCATCTCAATGTTATCCTATTCTAGAATCGTATAAAATTCTATACCCACAATGCATAGAAATGAAGCATCAATATACCAATGTTATCAATTTTGTGGGATCATATATAGTTCAATATCCATAATACATAAAAATAAAGCATCCATAATAGTTCCAACATGAAAATTACTGAGAAGTTAGAATGGGTCGGGGTAGGGCCTCACACCGTCCCCCTCTAGGCATGAACGTCCTCCTGGAGTTTATCAAAAAGATGAGGGTACTGTGATCTCATACATGTTGCATCCTCCCATGAAGCTGTAACCTCATCATAGCAATCCCACAAGACCCTAACCTGGTCTAGCTCTCGACCTCGAAGGGCCAATGTTTGGCAAGCCAAAATGCGAATGGGATCCAAAGCTAGTTGCCTGTTCGACTCCACCTGCAAGGCATCCCAATCTAAAATATGAGACTCATCATAGATATACTTCCTCAAAACTGATACATGAAACACATCATGGATGCGTGACAGGCTAGGTGGCAAAGCTAGATGATAAGCAACTAGTCCTATCCTCTCAAGGATCTCAAAAGGTCCAACAAAGTGAGGTGCGAGCTTAGAACCCTTTCCATAATGGATTGGACTCTTATGTGGCCACACTCTCAGAAAAAGTCTGTCCCCAACCATGTAACTCTGATCTATCCTCTTTTCATCTACATATTTCTTTTGTCTATCCTGTGCCTCTCTAAGGTGCTATCTAATCAAAATTACCTATTGCTCCATATCACGAACCATCTCAGGACCTATGGCCACTCTATCCTCATTACGGTCCCAACTCAAAGGTGTCCTGCAAGGTCTGTTGTACAAAGCCTGAAAAGGTGGCATCCCCAAAGAAGTGTGATGCCCATTATTATAGGCAAACTCTACTAAATGAAGGTACTCCTCCCATCTGGTCTGATGATCCATGACGTACATGCGAAGCATATCCTCTAACACCTGGTTAACCCGCTCTGTTTGCTCATCCATTTTTGGATGATAGGCTATGCTGAAATTGAGCTTGGTGCCCATTGCTGCCTGTAATGCCTTCCAAAAGGAAGAAGTGAAGAGGGAATCCCTGTTAGAAATAATCTTGCATGGGACACCATGAAGCCTGACAATGTCTCGCAAGAACACCTATGCCACTGCTGGTGCTATGAAGGTAGTCCGGACTAGTGAGAAGTGGGCCACTTTGGTCAACTTGTCAACTATCACCAAGATAGCATCATGGCGACGAGATGACATGGGAAGGCTAATGATGAAATCCATGGATATAGTATCCCACTTCCACTCTAGTATAGCATGAGACTAGAGTAACCCACCTGGATGGCAGTGCTCCGCCTTGACTCTTTGACACTAAAGGCATCAGGCTACCAACTCAGCGATAAGCTGCCGCATACCTGGCCAATGATATAACTGCCTAAAATCTGAATGCATCTTCTTAACCCCTGGATGCATTGCATAGGGAGCTCTATGAGCCTCCATGACAATGAACTCTTGCAATTCTCCCAGAGAAGGTACATATATGTGCCCTCTATGGCGTAATAGTCCATTGGACTCTAATGAGTAATCCACAAAATTCCCCTCTAGGGTCTTCTAAGATCGGATCCTCTAACAAACCTCTAGATACCATCCATCCTTTAGCAATTGCTGCAATATACGGTCTCTCAAATCTGTGCTCATAGATATGGTGCATACCTCATGTCATCTCCTACTCAAGGCATCAGCGACTACGTTCTCCTTCCCTTTGATGTAGTGGACATCAAAATCATACTCACAAAGGAACTCCATCCATCTCCTCTGACGAGCATTAAGATTAGGCTGGGTAGAGATGTACTACAAACTCTGATGGTCTGAATGAAGCTCGAAGTGATGACCCAAAAGGAAGTGTCTCCACTTCACAAGTGCATGTACTACTACTGCAAGCTCTAGGTTGTGTGTAGGGTAGTTAAGTTCATGAGTCTTAAGTTTCCTAGACTCGTACGCTATAACTCTACCCTCCTGCATAAGGACAGTTCCCAATGCATCCAAGGAAGCATTTGTGCATACCATGAAATCGATCATGGGGTCTGGCACAATAAGAATAGGTGCACTAGTGAGTGCCCTTTTTAGATCTTGAAAATCCCTCTCACACCTCTCTGTCCACTCGAATTTCTTTCCCTTTTGCTAGAGGGATGTGATGGGGTGTGCAACTCTGGAAAATCCCTCAACAAAGCATCTATAGTATCCTGCTAAATCCATGAAGCTCTTGACCTCTGTCACACTGGTTGGCACTGGCCAATCCATAATAGTTCTAATCTTTGATGGGTCAACTGAGATCCCATCACTGGATATAACATGCCCCAGGTACTTAACCTCTAATCTAACGAAAGCACACTTCGACAAACTGTCGAACAACTAGTTGTCCCTCAAACACTGCAAAACCTACCTCAAATGCTCCTCATGCTCCTTCTCATTCTGAGAGCATATCAAAATGTCATCGAGGAACACAATCACAAATCGGTCAAGGAAGGTGCAGAATATCCCATTCATGAGACTCATGAATATAGCTGGAGCATTCGTAAGACCAAATGGGACCACAGTGAACTCATAGTGGCCATATCTAGTACGAAACATGGTCTTGTGGATATCACTCTTCACAATCCTCAACTGATGATACCCTGACTTCAGATCTATTTTGGAGAACACTTTAGCACCTTGAAGCTGATCAAATGAATCATCAATCCTAGGAAAGGGATAACGGTTCTTGATGGTTACTTTGTTCAGTTGCCTATAATTTGTGCATAACCGAAGGGACCTATCCTTCTTCTTCACGAAGATGACTGGTGCACCCCAAGGGGAGACACTACGACAAATGTGACCCTTCTCTAAGAGTTCCTCTAGCTTCATCTTGAGCTCATTAAGCTCATGAGTGGTCATCCTATAAGGCACTCTCAAAAATGGCTCGGCTCTTGGTACCAGATCTATGTGGAAGTCGATCTTTCTGCTAGGTGGCATACTAGGTAGCTCAGCTAGAAACACATTTGCAAATGCCCCAAGGATGGGATGATCATCTATGGAAGGCTCCTTCTCATTTTCTTCCTCTCTATCACTGATGGTGATATCAAACAACTGGCATCCCTTTCACATGCTCTGCTTAAGTTGCATAGAGGAAATCATACGAAGAGACACGGGTCTCTGAATCCCAGTGATTACTATGGGAGCACCATGATCATCCTCGCACTTGATCTTTTTCAAGTGATAATCCATCTTGGCTCTGTGGGCATAAAGCCAATCCATGCCAAGTATGATGCCATAAGATCTGAGTGGCATAACTCTAAGGTCTACTACGGTGGTGGTACTAACAATCTGGAGCGGACATCCCCTAACCTCTGAATTCACTAACACTCTAGCCCCTGAAGCTAACTCCACTTCCCAGCTGACACCTTGCCTAACTACCACTAGCCCACAATGCTCCACAACCAATAGAGATATAATGGATTCAATCGCTCTTGAGTCAAATAATATAGAAATACCGATACCTCTGATCTTACCTATAGCCTCAATGGCTATGGCCTAGTGCTCTGCCTAGCGGTTGTCAACCACTACAAAGACCCTATGGGACTTGCCCATATCTCCAACTATAGGCTCTGATGCTGCCATCCTCTGATTACCTACCATATGGCCCTATGAACACTCTCTCGCCATGTGCCCCATAGCTCCACATGTGAAACAAGCACCGTGTGCCTGAAACTATGTGCCCTGAGGTCTAGAGTAAGGTTGCCCACCTATCTTGCTCGAACCACTATACCCACCCCAGGAGGACTGCTAAGTCTGTGCTGGAGGTGTGTATGTACCCTATGCTCTCTGGTCGCGTCTAGGACCCTATGACTGCCACTTCTTGGGCTTAAAGCCTTGTTGTCCCTAAGGGCGCCTCTGCCTCTAACTTTGTTGTGACTACTATGGAGGAGGGGGTTTATAGGACCCCAATGCATTTCTATGGTTTCCTTTCTAGTGGGGTTTCTGAAACCTAAAAGATTGGGGTGTCGGGTTTCAGTTCTGGAACCGATCCCTCATGCCCTATGGCCTAACCTGAATCTCCTCGACTATCAAGGCCTTCTCCACAGCAACCCGAAGGCTCCCTAGAGTGACCATCCTCACTAGTCCTGCTATCCCGACATTAAGTCCCCTGATAAA